>NW_003315307.1:0-54726 GCF_000151505.1 Trichophyton verrucosum HKI 0517 | reverse complement strand
GAGAGAGAGAGAGATACACCCAAGCAAGGACTGCTTTCTCGGCAAACTCACTCCCCCAAGGACGGAGTACATGCTATGTAGCTCAGCTATCTGGATCAGCCTGGCTAACTCTCCTCGCTATCGTTCGTATCGATACAGATGAATTGGGTCTTCCCATCCAGGTCTCCCCTTCCGGACATGAAGTGAGTTACTCGTCTCTCCTTTGTCACTCCCAGGTCCCCCCATTTCAGATTTCCTATACCCCTTCATCCCTTCATCAACTTCCACCAAATCTTCTAGTTCTTCTTCTCCCTACTCGTTTCTTCTTCTTGCTATTCTTCTCTTTTTTTACTTTTCCTCTGCCTTTCTCTACTCGGTTCCTCGGGAGTTGCTCCTAGGTTCCTCGTCCAGGTTCCCTCCACTCGTCCTCCCTGTAGCATAAAGATGCTCGAACCGCCTACATATATATCCTTCCTTCCTTGTCTTTTCTTCTCTGTTCTGATCTCCCTCTTCCTATACGCGGACAACCCCAGTGAAACAATTAACTTGGCCCTCCCCAGCTGACTCGCCCTTCTCTCCTTTTTCTTTCCTTTCGATCTAGTTCCCCACACCGTCTCAAGACTGGCGTAGGTCCCAACCCGCCAGCTCTTCCTCACCAGCATCAGCAGCACCAGCAGCAACAGCCGCAGCATCACCAGCCGCAGCAACACCAACAGCACCACCAGCACCAGCACCACCAGCATCCCATCCCCCTCTCTCAAACAGGCGCCCCTTCTCCATTTGCTCCTCCAAACCCCTTCGACAATCCAATGGTCCCTGCGCCTCCGGTCCCTACTACTGCTCCGGCTCCATCACACCTTCAGACTACCCACGTCCAGCAACAGCAGCAACAACCGGGTCAAGTGCATCCACCTTCGTCACCCGCTAATCCGAGGAAGCGTCGAGCCTCTATCCAACAGCCGGGCTCCTTAACAAACATGGGACCTCCAATTGCCGGATCTAATGCTACTGAGCAGGATGGCACTACAACTAGCACCGCTCCCGCACCCGCTCCAGAAGCAGGGGTAAAGAAGAAAGGCCGCACCAATACACCTTGGACCGCAGAGGAGGAGCAAAGGCTCAAAACGATGAGAGATGCTGGCAATACATGGAGTGAGATTGCTAAGGTACGCATATAAAGTTATTTGAAGATGCTACTCATTGCTCTCGGCCACTAACTAGAGTCAAAGACGTTCCCTACCAGAACTGAAGGTAGCGTCAAAAAGCATTGGTATAAAGACATGCACTATGCGGAATTTGCAGAAGATGAGGTAATTTTTGCCCAATCGAGAATGAAAGCTCATTCAGATACAAATCTAACATGCAGCACAGTCCATAGCTCTACGGGATGCAATCAAGGAGTATGAATCCAATAAGTGGAAGGTCATTGGACAGAAGGTCGGGAAACCAGCGAAGGTATTCATATTTCTTTACAATTGTCCCCCACCGTTTTCAAAATTTGATAGAAAAGTACTTAACATGTCCCATTTAGGCCTGTGAGCAATATGCCAAGGAACATTTCAAGAACTTATAAAGACTCGATGTCTAAAAAGCAACCGTCTTGGGATACCTTTCTGGTCCGTCCGCGACAAAACTCCAACTCCTGGGATACACCAAGCACGCCCCCTCCCTAGCCCAACCCCCCTTTTTTTTGTTTCTTTTTTATGGGCAGCCTTCCCTTTCGTTGACACCAATCGGACTGCCTAGAAACATGATGGCAAATATTGAAACTCTGCCGCCTGGATTTGAGAGTGAAACGCTCGGATATATGACACAGCTGGGCATCTTTACCTGGCCAACTCTAAAGCTTGAAAGGGATGTTACGATTGGGCCGTCCGTTTTCCTATATTACTATCTTTATTTTGATTTCTATATCTCCTTGTTCTCACCGCAGGTTTCTGTCATTACGTTTACTCTGATTTTTTGAGGGAGTCTGGGTCTGGGCTTGTCTGGGCTTGGATGGGCGTTCATTTCTCTTCAACTTTCCGCTACAGCATCCACCCTTTCCTCCTCACGATCACACCTACGCGCGTTGCTCTCTCCACTTCTCCATATGCGGCGGTTCTGCAAAGTTATAATACCCCCTTTGCACTGGATTTTTGTGGTATGACGGGACTCTTACCTTTCTATATTCTTATTCATAATTCCCTGTTTAAAAATTCTCCCCCCTTACCTGCTTGGAGCGCCTTTTTGGATATATCCCACAAGCCATTGGCTGTCGGCTCACGGATCATGGACCACGAACTCATTACTCATGTGCGGCTTTCTTTCTTTCTTTCTTTCTTTTTTTTTCTTTTTTTTTTTTTTTTTGGCCTCAAGTACTTTTGTTGTTTTGCCTTGCCTTCCACTTGGCTGCAGCCCTTTTAGTTCTATTTCCCTTTTCGTTTCTTTTCTTTTCTTTTTTCTATATACTAGCTTTCTCTTTTTGTTTTTATTTCTTTGCTGGGTACCTTATGAAGGAAGTACGGAACATGGCAGGGCAGGTCAGGGAATGGAAGGCTACATGATGCAATTGACGTGATATCAATAGGGTGATGGAATGTTTGATGTTCTTGGATAGTTTATTTTTCCTGTTCTTTTTAGCTCTTCTCTCAATTCTCTAACTATTATTACTGTTCCTCGTCTGTTCATTTTGCCCGAGGCTTCTCTAGCCTCTCTCTATTTTCCATTTACCTCTATCCTTGATTCGGGAAGCAAGAATAGGAGAGGGCTGTAACTATGTTAATTGAACCGAAATCTTATCTTCGCGGGTACCTGGGCGATCTACACGGCACTACGTAGTTATGATGTCAAGTCACGTATGTGTATTTCATGTCGAGCGTAGATGCAGGAACTTCGCTTACACAACACGCTGGAAACTCCACCAGGTACCGTGACCGCCAAGTACTTCCGCGCCCTCGAGCAGCTTATTTTCACCTCACTCGTCGAATGTACGCGGTTTGCCATCAACAGACAGCTCGACGGCAGGCAGCTAGACAGTGATTGCAGAGCATATTCTATGCGAATAGCTCTATTGTTTGCTGTACAGACCCGCATTCGTGCCAAATATATATATATATATGCAAAGTACCCGTTTATCAAGTGTACGCAGGCCCGGAGACGGTAGAGCTTGGGTCTGCTACTTGTAAACATCCAACCTCAGGCCATGTATCGCTACATTCCCAGCGGTATCTTTGGCAATCCACCATTTGAGTGTCCATTTCACCGGCCTGTACCTTCGATGTAGCATTCATAGGCTCATCTTGGGGAGAAAGGATAAGTCAGCAAGGCATAATAGCCATGATACCCACTAACCCCTGCGCCTGATACACTGCGGCTCGATCTAGATGCTAGTGGCAAGGCCCCATGTATGTGGCAACGACCACTGGAACATATTTTTACATGTTATTTCCCTTATTCTCATTGAAGATCATCATTTCATATGCACGGTCGGGTTGAGAGTAAGATCTCACAAGAAAAAGCCATACGCAAACCGATATGCACGCCGTGTTTCCCCGATAAAAGTTGAGTTCAAACATATCCGCGGGTGACTTCCCTGCCTACAACGCATACGAACTGCAATGTAAGAACTAGCAAAATCAATTCAATGGGACAGATACCCCAAATATACCCCTGCAATGGCAATGTCTATTATCCTGTTAGGGAATGACAAGGAATAGTATGGCTACAATCAATTCTTTCCCGGTCGTTAGCCTGAGTATGGGCGGTTACGAAAGTAGTGGAAGGAGGGCGAATGGTTCCCAGCCACATTAATGCTGTATACGAAAGCCGAGAGATTGGAGATGTGACATTTCAGACAGATCAGATGGTACCGCATGAGACTAGAGCTAAAGGACGGCTGGAAGGAGACCGTCTATATGCATTGTCTGGAATTGGTAGAGCCATTGAGAAGCTCATCCAAGTCTTTTACTGCCTAGAATTGACAGCGTGGGTGTGGACGTGTTGACGAATCTTTGACTCTACCCACTACAAGGAAGGTGCGCGTGATCGGGTTTCTGTACAAGGTGTGGGAGATAGTATGCACGTCATATTGGGTTACCCGCTGGTAGAGGTAATACGACCCAATTCTTGATGGAATTGGCCGACATGGGCCAATTTTTTGTTTTTGGCTTCGCGGTTCTATCCTACCCTCTGATATTCAAGGCTCATTGGCAGCGGAACTTTGAATGAGCTCAATTGCGATTTCACGATATGTGTCTTACGGATTGAAGTTGCGGTCCGGGTGCCGTCCCGTGCCGGTTCCATTGCCGATTCGATTCGTGCTGCATCGGTGTATTCTCAGGAGCATAGCCATGTTTTGCCTTCTTTATTTTACATTCACCATTTACACTTTTTCTTTTGCCCGTTGTTCTTCGTTGCCTCGAGGTTGTGACACGTACTAGGCAATGACGGGCTGAAGGTCATATTGTTTGTATGACTATACATGGGGGTGGTCGACCAGATGGGGTCTCTCAGCTACTCGCATTTAACCCCCGCTCACAGGTCTAGAGACCCTGGTATGCTGAACTTGAGCTGAGGGTATCCATATTCAATTCAGCCATTTGTCGGACATGGACTTCCACTCGGCCAATTGTATCAAGCCACGGTTGGTTACCATGGTCCCCTTGATGCTGAACATGAGATGGACTGCCCCAACGAGGAAGGAACTTGCTCTTTACCTTTTTGTTATTCGTACATTCTACGATATACCATCGCCTCGGTGTGGTTTATGGCGGCCGTGCGGTCGACTCCAGCTGCACCTTATGTCAAGAAACCCTGCCCAGCCACGCCTCCTGGTCCTGTTGGATATTCTTTTCTTCTTCCACCGTGCTTCATGGCTCCCTCGACGAACCTACCTAGGTTTCAATAGTTTCCTCCTAACACCTATCAAGGGCTGTCCCATGTCAAGCCTGTTTGTGAAGATCCGTCGTGACGACCTGACCTTCCAGGTGGGCAGTAGATTATACATACCTTCCAATACCCAACCAAAAGTATCTCCCGGTCTCCAAATATAACCTAGCTGACAGGGGATGACCTCAAAGAATTTTGGAATGCGCCCGAAATAACTGATTTTACCTTGAGAACCAAATCATACATGTTCCCACTTCCCTGGAGGTTGAAATGGGGGCTAATTATCGGACGGGTATCATGCACTGAAATGCCGCTATCCACCCACAATATGCAATGGGGTATTCTTAACCATTGACTCTCTGTCATCCATCAGGACAATGTAACATCTGGTAACATATGGCCGTATGTGGCATGCATGGTACCCTGCTATGCACGTTTGCTTTGTTCTGCCGTGGGAGTCCCGCCCACAAAGGCTTGACACAGTCTCCATATTGTAAAGACCTGTGGGGGTTCTACCCAAACGTTCACTCCCGATTGACTCTTGACTTTACGCCTACCAGGATATCATCAGCAATGTAAGGAGTCGAACTTATCCCTATGACTGTACAAACACTTGCGCGTACAACTTGGCTCCACTCTCTGCTTCTAGGCTTGGAAACGAAACCCTACCGTACCAGATCTCCAATTAACGGTCTTCTTAGGCCCATGGAAAAAGCAGCCGCCCCGTCGTTGTGTCATATCGACGTGTCTACATCATATCATGTCACTTACATTTGTCCCCCCACATTCTCGAACGCAGATAGAAACTTGATTTGCTTGCATTGCATTGCATTACATTGCATGGCATCGCAGTATACAGCAAAGTAGGATATAACGGATGGGTGGAAAGGCGTAGGTAGCGTGCCGGGCAGCATAACATAAGAATATGCTGCCCCCACGGTCATATCTTTTCTTGTCGGCTCCCTCGGTCCCTGTTGCGGTAAGCCAAGTGGGATATATAGGATTTTGTGAAACAAGTCCCGTACAAGGCCACGAATAGTTAATTCTACTCGATAGTGGTGGCGAAGCTCCAAGGCGTTTCGTAACTCGTATAGTTGTTCCCCTTATGCCAGCTGACTTTGGTACCAGGGTAACAGTGACCGAGCTCTTTCCAAAATCAATATTGAAATGACATGTTCGTTCTTTTTATCGAGTGAACAAGACTGTTATAACAGGTATGCTACAATATAAACTGACACGGGACTATGGGTGGAGAATAGCGAAATCGGTGAGGATGTAGAAATATATATATCAAATAAAACAGGAAATAGCTGAGTCAGATTGATGGTGGAAGTAGGTTTAAGGCATGATCTCCCTCAGCATTTCTTTTAGTACAGATACAGACATGTCAGGAAAAGGAAGTCCTTGTCAAGGGAAGTATGGCAAGTGGTGCACATGCCAATTTACCTATACCAATACTCAGGCTTGACGTGGTCGGCGAAGGTCTTTGGTTCGTAAGGGCCGTGGTGGTCGTGGCCTGATCATTAGGAGAGGTATTAGCATGACTCATAGTATCATGGGGAAAGGCACAAAACTTACCGTGGGCGTGGGGATCCTCTTTTGGACCAACGTACTCCATCTTGATGGTGTTGCCGCACTCAGAGCAACGCTCAATTGGCCGATCCTTGGAGACCTGACAAAATATACAAGTCAGCTACATTTATATCATAATAGATGGCACAACGCTGATAGATTCCGGAGGTAGCTGGGCAACTGAAGCAGAAAATCATATATCACTTACAGTCAGCCAGATGACAGTGTGAGAGTCGGCTGGATAACCAGTGCATCCGACGTAGTGTTCCTCTCCGGCGGATTTGACGACAATTGGGTCCTGGAGGGTTCCTATATGCAAGGAAGAGTAAGCAATGCCTCATACAAAAACCTCTTCTATATTTCATAGACACTGATTGAGTGATTCATCCGTGGTATGATATCTCAAAAATGTCCGATTCGATAAATCATGCAAGAACAGTCCACAAATAATGTAAACGGCACATACCGAGTCGTGAGGCATCGAGGGGCTTCTGGTCGAAAATATCGATTCCTTGCATTTTACCCAAAAGTTCCAATCGCTCCAAACCCGTGGACTGCTCAAGATCAGTAGGAACGGTACCGGGCTTCGCTCCGGGGGCAAGAAGGTCTGATGGGGTTTTGGCCTCTAAAGGTATAGTAAATTCTCCAGTTAGACTCTTGACTTTAATCCCAGTATTGTATCCCTGACACCCATATTCCGAGGGAGAGTATAGGAATGCTGCAGAGGCTCAAGCTTTATAGACATCCCAAAAAGACGCCTTCCACCCAATTCGGAGCCTTTCATAGCCTCAGGGAAGAAAATACAGGGGTCTAGAGAGGAATTCTAGGTTCAGGACGATGTCTTAACGGACCTTCGAAGGAAACCATCTTTCCGGCTGATTCGCCAGGTTGAGGATCCCATTTCGACTTGGCTTCGACTGTCATAATTTAACGAGTTAGTCACGGCTCTAACCACGCGGCCTGTTCCAAATGACAATTCCTTTGCCCAATTGGACATCTCATCACACTCATGTCCATCAAGCGAAGCTTCCTTCAAGGCAAAAGGACGGGACTGGCACGTACATCGAACGAACGACGTAGAAAAAGAGCGCTTCGCGACAGCTCGGACCGGAGCCCGTCTGGCAAGGGCGAAAACACTTCGCTGGACAAACATCTTTTCGCAATTCCTCAAACGCCACCAATTGGTTTGTTCGGCGGACTCTGTTATGGTGATAGGAGAGGTTTGAAGTCGAGGTGGAGTGATGATTTTGGACTTTTGGCTTGGAAAATGCCTGATTCCGGATGGTCAGTTTCTGCTTAGTCATGGTCTAAACAGTTTCTAATCTGACCAATGAGAATCACATCACGTGGGGCCACTTTGACAGATTATGTCATCACATAAATCTTACCCTATCGTCCCAAAAAGGAAAGCTCTCAACCACAAGTCATGAGTCGATATTCCTCGTTGCTCCGTTAATCAAACCTACAAAATCGTGACAATGTAGTTAGAACGGATAGTTTACATGTATGCGACCTCTGGTTAGTCTCTCTAGTGGGCGATATCTCTCTATTATTCGCTTCGACTAAGCTGCTTCTCTGCTCACACAGATGAGACCGCTGCCGAACAGACGGTTGATGCAATTTGCTCGAACTTCGAGGTCACTCTATATCGCTATATCTGGGGACTATATATCCTCCTGACGGATGAGACTCGGCTCATTGAACAATATAAGAGCATTACCCTCTTGACGGCTCTTCGAATATCTACGTGTGGGTGGCTTGAACAACAGGGAAAAAAAAAAACAAGTTATAGCTTCAATCCACTCGAAAGTTCACATTGGAATGACCTTGATACTAATTATTTCCACACCATTGCATGGGCAATTATCTTAACGACAAGATGGCTTTCATTTGTCACCCAATTCTCCAGCACCGATTTTACCATTGGCATTTCTCATGCCTTCGGCATCAGATTTAGTACGCCGCCTCGCATGCTTAACTGTATAACCTTTTACGCATTGATTGTCGCCCCTTAATGTCCAATTTTTGGTTATTCCGATTCCAGAAAATGCACAGAAGAGGTTGGGTAACTCCCTTTGTTTACTCTTCAACGTTGCGCTTTCCCTTTTCCTTATTTCCGGAGCACGCCTCTTTTTCGTGCTACAAGGTCCACGGGTTATTAGAGGTAAGGACGGAAATTTCATATTGTTGAGCTTCCATGCTCGATATGCTGCTGGGCCTTGTCCTGGTATCGTCTAATGACCAGTTTGCAAAAACCATTAACTGGCCCAAAACGAAAGATCCGAATATGCGGGTCACAAGTCGGGGTTGGTTACAGAAACACATTGAACTTACCAAATCCCAGTAATGATACCCGCCTTTCAGAACTTTCTCTTGGTATATGAGCGAGTGTGGCCCAGATACTAGATTCCGAATATCACTAGTATTTCTCAAAGCCTTGATTTGTCAACCGAGTCATTCTGTGAATTTGGTGGCTACCCAGCAATGTCTCTCCCTCGTGCAACCACTTTTTACCATGAAGCATCACGCCGCAGACAGCGAGATATAATTGCCTTATTGCAATATACTGACTTGAGCCAACCAAATGATTCCCCTTTGCTAGTATCTAGCTACCCGATTCGGTATCTTGATGGGCCCTGACTGAAATTTGCGCCCAACAGATGAAATAAAAGGGGTTACAAGCCTGTATTACATAGCCAACTCTATCTTGTTCATACGTTGAGCATCAGCCCTAGAAAGGGTGTTTTCAAGAAAGAGGTAGTGGGAAAACTAGACAGTCATTATTTGGAGCAAACATACAAAATGGTAATATCAGATGATATCAATCATGAAGCTACTTTGTTTCAGCCTCATAAGGCGAAAACACACCTATGGTGCATAAATCCAAGCCTCATTATGAACTGCCTTGTTGGGGTAATTTTAATCCTCAAGATTAAGACTGGAGCCATCCCCAAGATTTTTTGTTCTGGACATGTTCATTATTGCCTGCTGGATCAACAGATTTTTCAGGGTGTTCTACACAATGTGTAACCATCCTTAAGGGGGCAACAAAGTGCTTTCCTAGTTAAACATGGGGAGGTGCTTCTGCAGCTATATCTCGTTTTTTATAGACGTGGATAAGGTGAAATGCTCGTTAGCTTGTACTACCCTGCATACACGCATCAAAGGAACAAAACCAACCTCGATTGACTTTGGGGTATACTTTTCATCTTCAATCGGCCACTGCCTCTACTGGGTTAGTCTAGATATATTGTTACCGGTACCCTTCAAAGTTTTCCTGCATGAGACTCCAGCTGTCGGCTTACCGAAACCTAGCCCCCGTTAAGAAGAGACAACTGACCAGCGCCACATAAGCTGACCAAAATTCAGAGGCCGTGAAGTGTATGTGAAGTATCTCCCCTGCCTTATTTACGGATTCCTGCATATTATACAGCATGACGTTAAGCCATCGCCAGCAAAGTCATAACGGGCGTTCCTGCAGGTGCAGTCGAGTTGAATACAATGGTAGACGAATGTGCAACCTTCACGCATCTTTTCATCTCGCGCATGCACGGTACTCGGGGAGTTTTCCATATTACCCTAACCCGAATCTAGTCATCACCGCAGAAGACTTCACCGCCATATAAATTACACGCGTCGTTGCCTTTCATCAGCTGAGGCTCCATCAGGCCGATATGTATACTATGGTGAGTAGGTCGCCCCTTGGATCTCGCTACCCCTGATACCCACCCCTTCCGGAGACACACCCTTATATTGAACCCACAAAACCGGTCAGGCACGTCCATCTTAGATCCGTATGCGAACATCACACAGCCTCGTAATAGTCAAGTGCTCCTAGTGTAACATGTTCAGGAACTTACTTAAAAATAGACTAACGAGTTGTTTGCTCTAGGTGTAAATCCAGTGGAACTCTCCAGGAATATTGTGGCCGGACAATAAATGCCGAGATTAAGGACTATCTGCAGGAATGTATGGGGACGATATCTCCATAAGAAGCTTTATTTTATTGCAAGAATACTTTCTTGATCATTATATCTCAGGAATAAATAGAGCAATGGAACCACCACCTTGGAACAAAAACACGAATGAAGTCAAAGGGTATGTGAAAGGGGACCAGCAATGTGAAGCCACACCGACTAAATAAACAGGGGACTCAACCCACAGTCCACCAAAGGGAGCTGGAGTACAGAAAAGGGTATATATGCATAGATACAAAACCAAAATTGACATCTTCAACACGGCATCCTGTTAGCTCCCACTTGTACTCCGTGTCTTGCTGCTACCAGCCAATCTCGAGATGCAGGAGATACAGAAATCGGAAAGGAAAAATACAGTACATAAGAAAGTAAACATAGGAACTAACATCCGCCAGAGGGGAACAAAAAAAGGAGTGTGCTCCATACACTTAGCATGCTAGCTACAGGCCTCCTGATATTACAGGGATGTAGGCCAAGTGAGCCAACCATTATTATACGGGAAAGGGTTCAGTAGATAGAAAATTGACGCCAACGGTTATGCAGCTAGTAAAACGAAAAATAAAAGGGAAAGAAGTGAAAACAAAACCAAGCGAGAGAAAATTATTAGTAAAGAAGAAAATAGAGTAAGCAAATGGCTCTGAAGTGAATGACTAGGGCTCCATGCAAGATACATCTAAACAAAGGGAACGAAGGAAAGGGGTATTGACCGTATTCGAGTTGGCTACAGCCATGGTTCGTCTGGCATTCGTCCAGTCAGTGATAAAATAGAGAACTGGGCAAAAAGGAAGAGAGGAACCTGGGGTTTGCTAATTCAAGGTTTGTGGTGTCAATTTGGACAGCAGAACACCTGGGTATCATAAGGACGGTAACGGGATTAATCAAAATCAGTCGCCTAGTTATTGGTATTCTAATATCACGCAAGTTGAATTGACATCCCACTGAAGTTGAAATAGCGGGAGGTTGCAGGAACCATGGGATATAGCGCGATGGGTGTTTCATATTCTTGCTTCATTCTTCGGTCCTGCCGGAGAAAAGATTCGGTGTGGCTGATTACACGTCAACAATGATGACTCGACGGGAATCATGCTCGAGAGAATCTGTGACACAATTATTTTTCTTGTTTCTTTTTCTGTAGAAACAAAAGGATCACCGGCCGCTCTCAATGAACGTTGTGCCTTCGGAAGAATTTTTCCCGCTGGTATGTTTGCTCTAAATCTTAAGAACTTTCGATGGCCCAGAATTTACTGCTTTCTCTTGACATCCAGATGTAAGGAGGCAGGCTCAAGATGTACCTGTCGAATTTTCGGATCTTGAATCTGCCTAACCAAAGTAGAGAAAAGTATCCGACAAATCCCGAAGTCAAATTGAAAATTAAAAGTCGAAAGGGAGAGAAAGAAAAGTTAGAGATCGATATTAATAGAAGTATGCGGTGTTCTTTGTAATTTAGAGCAAGATGGGTACCAATAGATTTTGAATGTACCACGCTGTCGCACATCATGAGGCGCGGGTGGAAGCGATCTAGTCCCGATAGGTAGCAAAATGGCATTCGAGAAGCGTTCTAGCGGGAGTCGAACGAGGAGTAGCTCTTAGATTGGTGGGGGATTTGAGGGGGGGATTTCTGCAGCTTTTTCTCGACAGGCTGCGGGAGAAAACCCGCTGCCAACCTTCGTAGCAACGATACGCCAGCGATCGTTTTCGTAGTCTTGAATGGCGTTACGCAGGCGTTGCACCTTTGAAGATAAAACATGTCAGTATATCGGGCACCAGCAGGATGGACGTGATTAGTGCCCAGTGGATTTAAGTTTAGAAAAAAGGGGGAAAGGTTCAGAAAAGGTCAGGGGAAGAACGGGGATCAGGAATGCACGGGTCAGGGCAAAAGGACATACTGCTTCGTCTGTCCAAACTGTTGCTTTTGCCCGCAGTTTGGTGCAATATCGTACTTGCAGGGTCCCGCTGGTCCGACCTGGGAAGAACTCTGCAATTTGCTTCCAGGTCAGGTTCCGATTTTCCTTCAGCTCCACGAGTAAACTGTCATCTTCCGGTGTGAATTTCAATTTTGGGCCCCTGGGGCGAGGCGCAGGGTCCGGCATGCCCGGCTGGCCAACGACGCTTTGTGAGCCGGTGCCTCCACCGGGGGATGTAAGTTCACCATCACTACCCTGAACTGCCGCTAGGGTAGCCTGGGACGGTAGTCGGTGATGGTGATGTTGTTGATGAATCGGGGATGTCTGGTGATAATCATGTTGTAGAGCATGTGGGTGGTGAGATGAATGATCTCCCGGAGTAGGTAAAAGCATTTCGGAGGAGTGTTGCTCGTCAGCATGAGATGATTCTGGAAGCATGGAAAGTCCGATCCCAGAAGCCGTCTCATCACTCCCTCCGCTTCGCCCATCATCCGCTCGCCGCCTTTTCACACCATGCCGGTCTCCAGGGTACGGCAACGGGAGTGAAGTGGAACTGAAATGAGGAGGCAGCTGCGGTGGCACCATAGGCGTTGGGATCATAACTGGCTGCTGTTGCAAGTCACGTACAACGCCGTGCTGACTAGGGGAGGGCATCAAAACCGCACCTGGACCGTGGCTCGGCTGACTCGGCTGTTGAGATTGTGAGTGCTGGGGCTGTTGCTGCGATGCCTGGTGGTGCTGCGGGTGCTGCTGGTGCTGCTGGTGTTGTTGATGGGGGCTCCGGTGCAGGGGATGCTGTTGTGGCTGAGATTGGTATTGCGAAGTATGGCCACTCGAAATGAAAGCTGCTCCAGGGCGTCCCCCATGATGAAGCGTTGCTTGCTGTTGGTCTGTCTCGTATACCAACTGGCTCTGTTGCTCCTGCGCTTTCGTCTGTTCGTGGGCGGAGTAATCAATTTGATAATCCCGGTATGGATCCGCCAGCGTCACGGCTGCGAACCAGCTCTGCTAGAGCTTTGAAGCTCCAGCAGGCTGCTTGAAATTTGCGCCAGAGGGTGACCTAGTGGTAGGAAAGGGCGGTTGTCTAACCGAATGCCCTGGGGATTGTCCAGTCCGTTGCCCTCCCTGTTCAGTTGTGCCTTCTTCCACTCCTGAATGAAGCCCTGACCCTCCTCTCTCTTTCCACGACCAACTCCTAGGGCGTAAATTCAGCCCCCTCTTTCTCTCTCTAGGCGGCTCCTAGATACGTTACTCGACACACCCTGTGCGTATAAATGAAATGGATCGCGTGAGGCAAGCTCGTTGATAGCAGCAAAAAGAGTAGTAGAGGAACGCCCACCCCACCCTCTAAGGACCTTAGCGATGCCAGAATGATAATAATAAACAGTATGATATTGATAGAAGAAGGGGAGAAAGGGGAAGATCGAAGGTCGAAAGAATCTATATCAGTAGAAGGGCATATGATATTTGTTCGAGTGAGAAGTTGCAGAGGTCGAAAAAAATTGCTGACAAGCTCACACTTCAAAGGCAAAACTAGTTCTGTGCATGGTTGTATTATTATTATAATTTATTGTCATGGAGGTCATCGGGACGCTGGCGACAGATCATAATAATAATAGGTATGGTAATAACGGCATAGCAGGGCATGGGATAGTAATAATAATAAGGGCGTATTAAGAGAGGGGCTTGATCAAATCAGAATAGAGATGGGAAGAGAAAGTATAAAAAGGTATTTTAAAATGAGTAGATGCGACGTCAGGACTGGCAAGTCTACCTGTGCAAAAATGAAGGGCAGAGAAGAGAAGTGTGCCGACCTGTGGCCCATGAGCAGGAAACAACGTTTAGTCGGGAGAAGCTGCCGTTAATTAGCTTCGCCGGGATAAACTGGGGCTTGTCTGAGAGATTCGATCAAGGGAAGCTGGGCGGGAAGCCTTCGCAAAGCCTAGACTGTAATTAGCGAAATTCCCGATATCGCTACTCAAGTTCTTTTCCATGAAACGTGTGTGTAAGTATAGATGTAGAGGTGTACACAGATACGTACGATGCGTGTGATATTCAAAAAGACCCACAGCGCCACCGTTGGAGGTTTGAAAAAATCCACGGATGGCTATGACAGGCTCCACAGCTCCAGATATACATAACACGTTATAAAAGGAGGTCGAAAGGAAAAAAAAATAAATAAAAAATAAAAAAAAGGCTGTCGAGCAGGTGGTTGCTAACCCCGTGTAATGATGTTCTGACCAGTGACGAACATTAAAATGACAAGGGGTGCCAGTGGATAAGGTGTGAGAACCCCCGTCAGGAGAGGTATGTCGAGAAGCAAAAAGCGGACAGTCGTGTCAACCCAGCACACTGGATGCATGCCGAGAGTTACAAGAGGTGGTTGAACCAGCTCCCTGAAAGGTTTCTCTGTCCTCTTCACTTCATCCATATTATTTCGGGACTTATTGGGCATCAGACGCTCGGGGGTGTGAAGAGTGGCCTGCTAAGCTGCAGCTGCGGCAATCGTCCATAACAACCCTACTAACAACACTTAGCTCAAGGATGCTAAGCGTTCTTTCCGTACAGAGTTGCGTATATACGCTCTTCCCGCCAGCTAAAGAGGGATGTGCTCGCACTTTTCAGCCTTCTTCCTCATCGTTTATTTCTTTTCTTTTTCTCTTTCTTCTTCTCCTTCCCTCCCTCTTTCTCTCTTTCTCTCCTCACCTTGTTCTAGCTTTCGACGTTGGCAAAAAAAAAAAAAAAAGGGCGTCCATCGTCCCCACGGCAAACGGGATTTGGCTTTCCCGCCGCGAGCTGCGAGCCTGTGGCTTTCTTTTTTTTTATCATGGATCCTAACCGAGAAAAAAAAGGAGAGACGAGAGAGAGAGGCCGAGACAGAGGGGAGACAGTGGATAGATTCTCCCATGATGCATGAGCGTTGTCAAGTCTGTTCTCCGTGGAGTCGGAGCATCTTGACGCGACAGGATGCTGCATCAAGGCTTAGCTCGCTGCGAACAAGGGCTCTGGCAGACCAACGTACAGGGATCCTGGCAACTGGCCATCACGGCCGTGGTGGAGATCGCATGATGGGCTCGAAAGCCAGGCAAAAGGTTGCTATCACCGACGCCGTCACTGTCGACGGGCTGAGGTTTGAGGTTGAGGTTGAGGTTGAGGTTGAGATTGAAGTTGAAGTTGAAGTCTCTTTTGACGTCGTCGTTCCTTTTAGCGGGCGGTGAAACCTCAGCGCTGGGCAGAAAGAAGGTAACGTGCCGCCGGCCGCCGCCCAGGGAAAAGAAAAGCAGCGCAGCCAGAAAGTCCACCGCCGTGGATCTCTTTGCTTCTTCTCCTGCTTCTGCTTCTTCTGATTCTTCTGATTCTTCAGTCGCCCACTTCGTCTCTCTCTGGCTATGTTTTCTTATTCTTCCTCCTTTGGCTCCTTGCTTTTTCTCTCTCTCCCTCTCTTCCTTTTCTCTTTCAGCCCTTTGGCTTTTTTTTCTCCTTACTTTCTCTCAGAATTTCGTTACCTGGACTAACAAGCAGGAAAAAAGCAAGCATTAACACCAGAAGAACAAATATGAAAATTTATACATGGAAAAAGAACAGAAGAAAATCTTAACTATAAAAAAAGAATCACTAATCGAATTCCAAAAAAAGGAGATCGGCGTTGTGCAAGCGCGGTCGATATTTATGCGAAACGGCTGCCGTTCCCCTGTGCTGCCTTCAGAGAGATTCGGTGCCGGGAAGAGGGAGGTATTGCGGGTATATAAATATATATATACGTATGTACGGAGTACGGAGTATATATATTGGGCTTGCACGAAGCAGCACGCCAAAGAACCTGCAAGCCAGCGCCTGAGTGCGCCCGGAGACCGTTGATTTATCCATCACTTCTGAACATCTTGATCAGCAGAGGTCTGTGGCCGGTTGATGTCCGTGGCTTGCATTGGCTCTGGGGTATCAGGACAACCCTCGACATAAGCGTGCATGCAGGCAACTCTCGACTCCATAACGCGATATCCATTGATAGCCACGCCAGGAAGCGGGATGATAATTTCTTTTCCAGCATAGAGACACCACCAGCAGCAGCGATGTGATGGGAGGAGTGAGGTGAAGCCGAACCAGCAACCAAGAAAAAAGGCAAAACAGACAGGAAACAGAAGAATACGACATCATCCCGCTCATTGAGAAGGACTGGACACAGCATCGCAGGTTTTGAGCCTGTCAGAGCCATCTGAACACGAGCTGGGCCCTTCGGGGCTTTCTGGGGATGCTTTTCTTGTTTCTTTTTTCTGTGCGTGGTTTTTATGCACTCTTGCAGAAAAGCCGTTGTCGAAGGGGGCTTCTCCCCAAACCACACCAGCCCAAACCAAGGCCATGCGCTTTCTTTTTAGGTAAACTGACTAGCCGGGCATGGACCAGGCCAGTGTTGCGCCACTGCTTTTATCGATAGAGCTGATAAGGCAGATGACGAAGTAATAATGCGGGTTGCTGTTTGTGGAAGAACCCCCCGTTTCAGAGGGAGTGTCACCGAAAAGGAAAATAGGGAGTCGGCCAGTTTGCCGAGTCTCGTCCAATGGCCAATACAATCTCGAGGTATGCCCTGGTTAAATGCGCCTTCAGGAGCAGGTCCATGGGAAAGAGAGGTCAACTACAACCCCTGGTCCGCGTGGATCGAAGTTGAATCTCAATATGATCGACTTGATATGTAATAATATATTAATGACAGCGTCCAAAAGGCATATCGGCTGGGTTAATTAGCTACAACCCACCGTTCTCACTCCTAACATGCCGTATCCATTATCAGCAGCAACCAGAATCGACTTCGGCTCATGCAGAGTACGACCTCCGTCAGTATTTCGCGGATAGTTCGGGGCCAGCACTCCGTGCCGTGAGAGCTAATTTAAACCAATTTTCCAAACATAGAACCGAACCGCAGGCGGATGGATACGCTTAACCGGCTGAATGCGAGCGAATCTAACTCTCTTTGCATAAAAATATAAATAAAATACGTATACCATATCAAGGTGCAGATTCCTTGAGGGAGGTTCCAGGCAAGAGCAATCATTTCCCGCAATGATAATGTTAATCAACTACTCCGTACATCGTTATCGTATTTAAGTATTTGCGCGCACAGATGAAGTTTCACCACTAGAGACGGCCCTAGCTGATTTCGGATGCTGCAGAGCCTAGCTCATCAGTCCCCTCGTGAAAAATTTACCTCCCAACCGAATCTACCCAACGCTATCCCCCGGCCCAGCAGTGGGAGAATGGGTACCCAAGGCCGTCGGCATTGGCGCGCATCACTCTTTTGGTTGTGGAAGGAATCAAGAGAGCGAATCAAAATATCGTGGGGAGGGGGAGGTTGAAGAGGGTTTTTTTCCTGTATGTCTCCACACCGTAGACATCAAGCAATCATAATATAACAACAGTCTGCTGTGGCTGGATTTCGCCAACCCCTGATCAGAGAAATGCGGATTCTCCAAACCTTCTTTATGAGCTTGGTACAGACACTGACTCGTTTGAAGAAGATCTCACAAGAGATAAGTAAGAGGAACAGAGGAATGAAAAGCAGAACAAAAAGGAAAATATATAGGAGCTCAGCCTCTTGATTGCTTCTCACATCTCAAGTCTTAACTCAAGGGAATATGCGAGCCAGCCTATTATCAGAATCATAGCGGTTCTCGAAGAGGCGAAGAGGAGGACAGGGACAGTAAGCAGGAAAGTAAAAAAGTTGCAGGAATGGCGAGGAGATTTAGATCATGTCCGGTAGGCTCCGCATGTCTAGCAGAAGCTGCATCCTTCTGAACACAGGGATATCGGGCTAGAACGCAATTGCGTGATAATATTCAGCCAGAGCTGCCCACCACATGCAAAAGGAACTCTGGATGGAGTTACATGAGCAGGTCGGGGGGAAGAGGAGAGGTGTAGAAGTCGAGACTGGTCAGCCAGCCATTAATGGTTAACTCTCCACCATAAAGGGAAAGGACCAGCCCCCTGCGGTGCATAAACAAGGAGTAGACGAGAGGAGGGAACGCCAAAGGCACACCGCAACAAGAAAAGTAAAGAAAGCAAAATAGAAATTCACCAATCGATACCGGCAACTGTACGGACCGAACGAGTACGGAGTACAACCTCTTGATCCCACTCTTCGGCTTGCTCTGCAATGATTGTCAGTATGGGCCGGTTCCTCATCAGCAACCAATGACAGTATCAACAGATGCAAGGGGTCTTTCAAGGAACGTTGGGCCTATCCGCGTAGAACCTTGGCCCAGCGGGAGGAAAGAAAACGGAGATAAACTAGAAAGATATCCCATCAAAGAAAAAGAAAGAAGCTAAAGAAAGAGGAAAGGAGAGACCGAGAAAGAGAGAAAAAAAAAAAAGGGAAGTGGAAAACTATACTCCGTAGAAGGGCGAAGACATGCTCCCGCGAACAGGACAGGGGAACCAAAGGTGATCGACTGTCCATTGGACTTCAAGCGAGGCTGGAGTACGGAGTCCGTACTCAAGAGTGCGAATTTCAGACCGTTGTGAACACTAACTTCTTTAAGAGCTTTTCTCAACGTCGGCGACTTAAGAGAGCCGTTGATAAATTATGACGTGAGGTACTCCGTACGGAGTAGTAATATACGCTCCATTTTTTTCTTCTCACGAATCCTTTATATCCGGCTTTGACTATCCACCACATGAGGAGGACACAGGAGAGCGTCTTCAGCATGGATCAGAGACGATCGTGAGTGACTGTCGATAAGCCCTGTACCTCCAAATCAACAAACAGGCCTCTCACGCCAGGAGCCTACTTTAGTCTTTTTAGATGTGAATAATACAGCTCCACCCCGACTTTGCAGTATTGGGAGATGTCGCGCATGATGGGACAAAGCCCAATGCTTGTTGGCGTTTGAAATCCTAGCATGGTAGGCTTCGGGGCTCAATTCTTGGGTGTAACCACCGTGTCGAGCGAAATGACAGCCCCAATTGCAGGGCGGATGGTATTCGCGATACCCATGATATGTGAATCCGTCTGCATTTCGAGGTGGCGGTACGATAATTGCACCTTCTGCCAAAGTATCTGCCCTGGTGGATACGGCCAATGCCTGTCTGCTAGCTTCCATTGCCCAGGGACCCAAGGACTGCGTAGATATTCGCATCGTATATTTATCATCATTCGACATGTATCACATATAATCTATGATATAGCAACGTCTCCTGCTATACGAAGCGAGCCGATTCGCCGCTTTTCTCTTCCTCCCGCTCTCTTGACTGTGCATCTGTCGTTGGATTTCTCGTTTCTTTTCTGCGCCTTTTTTGGGGCGCCTGGAGGGTTTATGGCTTATGTAAGCATATTGATTGGACAGGAGCAAAAGTTGCTTTTGGCTGTTTGATAACAACCGGATTATATGCCTGAGCAGGCCGGGATGGCTCAGCACGGCACGCCCATGCGAGAACGAGCTCTGGCAAGAGTGATCGACTATCGTGCATTCGAAGGAAGGACGATGAGGGCGACGACGAGGAGCACAGAGGACGAACCGCAAATCCTGGACGAGTGGGTAGACGGGACATCTACTTATCCAAGTCAAGCTTCATGTGATCCATCGATGCTTGAACGCCGAGCGGCTGCGTCGTTAAAAAAAATAAAAAAATAAAAAATAAAAAAACAAACTGCGCTAGGCTATTAATAGGGACCGAATGTCCCTTCTGGGCTGGCTTCGAGCTTCTAAAACGAAGCCATGCCTTGTAAGAAGTACTCCGTACAGCGCTGGAGGAATCTCCGGAGCTTCGTCAAAAGGGATGCCTTGCGTGTCTCCCTGTTCCCTGGTCCTCTCGGAGCGGGGATGACGGCGAGGGCGAGGAGAGATAAGGGAGAAGAGGAAGAGGGAATAAAAAAGGTCTTCCTCATGACCATGGCTTGAGAGGAGAGTGGTGTAATGCAGGTACCAGGATGCCTGCTGTCAACTCATATCCAGGCTCACCATATATCCGCTCCACCAGGGCAGACATAACAAGGCAAGTGATTAACGGCTTTCCCTTTCTTTTTTTTTTTGCCGCTTACCAACCCAGGTTAACAAATGCTGCTGCCTCCATCTTGTCCTTTTTTTTTTTTATTTTTTATTTTTTAGTTTTGTTTTGTTTTCCTCTGACATGAACTAGTAGCTAGTTACTTATATGGGGCCTTGAGCAGTTTCGAAGGTTCAAAGCTTCCCACGTCCTATCAACCAAACACTATGGATTATGGATCCTCGGGCTGCCAACTTTGGCCATGCTCTGCCAGCTCCGCCAGCCTTCCATATCGGCTACGGACGAAGCTACGTCCATCGGCGTTGCGTTGAAACAACCAAGTTTACGCGGACGTCCGTCAATTCTCTCCTGCTTGGTCGGCCTGCCGCAAGTTTTAACCGAATCGAGCAGCCTAATCTGGCGGTCATCCGCCAAAAAGGGAAAGCTGGAGCCTTTTCCAGGTTAGCGATATGTTGGTATCTGGTAGATAGGCAAGATGGTGAAGCCTTGAACTTTACCTGTCACCCCCTGACACGGCCTTGACATGCAGGCGGAATGAGGATACAGATCCAAACAAACAAACGGATGCCTCTCCTTTTTCCACCTCGGCTTTCAACCGGCCTTATCTCCTTCTAACTCGCAACCTGGTCCGGTCGTCCCCCACTCCGAGAGAACACTTGACAGTGGCAGTTTCCAGCTTTCTTCAGTCTGACCATGAATTCAAACCACGATCGATATCCTCTGGATGTGTTACGTCCTTACTTACATTTTATTGCAGTTTTTTTTTTTTTCTTCTGTGGTTCAAGAATCCCCACCCATCTGTTATTTGCTTCTTCCGTGCATGCTACTGAGAGGATGCCAAATGCCTGCACACTTCCCCCTTTCCCCCCGCCCCCAAGGCCTACTTGCAGGGTTCAAGGGTCGGGTGCAGCTACTACTAATTTCGCAGTGTCTAATTAAGTAAACCCTTCCCAAACTTTCATAATCCAGGAAAAACCGCCGGACATCTTATTACACATATTACTAAGTACGGACAAAACTCTGGACGCCTATGAAATTTTGATTCTCTCCATAAGCAGCGTTCGGAGACCGTCCATCCTCTCGTTTTCGTTATGATTATCCCCTCCCCTCCCCCCCTTTCTCTGCCTTCCCTTCCAACCCAAAATTAAGGTTGCTTTTTTGGATTTCTTGACTATCCCCATTGGCCTGTAATGTCCGGCTGTCAATATCAAGTTTTCATTTCCATGAACGAGAAAATTTGTTTTGTTTTAATTTATTTTTCTTTTATTTATATTTCGCTCACGAAACGGCACGAGTAAACTAGTTGGACGACGTTATCCAGACACCCCCACGTGACAATGCCACATGGCAACCGTTTTGACTAGCCAAACTCTCGCCAGCCTTGAATCCCCTTGTTCGCCTTCACGAAGGTAAGGAGTCCCTCGGAGCCTGCCGAGCTGGCTCGTCTATCTCCGGATCAGCAAAAAAAACGAAAGAAAAACAAAAAAAAGGTAAAAAAAAAGAAAAAGTAAAGGCTGCTTTTCTTGTGCAGAGTCGAGCAATACGAATGCAAGGTGGAAAACGTGAAGAAAAGGATTGCTCCTTGTGGCGCCTAAAGCGCAAATACCATTGACAATTAAGTAAATCTATCAAGCCGTTAACTAGCTACAACACCCATTGAGTGATGTTGAGTATCAGTAGCCCATCATCACATGTCCAGAAACCTCCGTTTAGTAGTATATGCATTAGAAGCTAAGTCAGGTTAGCTGTATAGGCTTGATCAAAGCTTGGTCGGCTATATTGCGACGATGGATGACAGGCAAAATATATCGCAAACACCTCTCGAACCTGAGCAACCCAAACGTTTATTTTCCTTTTCTTTCCCTGTTTTTACTCCCTCATGATCCATCCATTTTATTTTTGTTTGTTTGTTTCTTTTCTTTTCTTTTTTTCTTTTTTTTTTTTGTCGAAGAACTGGAGATCCACAGACACGTCTGAGTTTGTTCGTTAAGCGTTGGGAATAATTTTTCTCGCGATAGCAGGTGCGCAAAACGAGACACACAAGTCTCAGAAAATGCCACAAACATACTTTTAGATGGCAATGTTAGCAACTCCGCTAGCCAAATCCTTTCCACAAGCCTGAGACTTCATAATCTCGTCAAAAACGCCGGCTGCGGTGGCAACGAGGCCAAGGAACGGCTTGCTTGGAGCGAGGACACGGGACAAATACTCCGGGTGGAATTGAACGCCAACAAACCAAGGGTGGTCTTTGAGTTCGATGATTTCCATGCGCTCGCCCTTGTCGTCCTTACCGATGAAATGAAGTCCAGCTTTCTGAAGAGTATCGATATATTCCGGGTTGACTTCATAGCGGTGACGGTGACGTTCATCAATAGAAGTACGGCTAAGTCCATACAACCTTCGGAGCTTTGACCATTCACTGTCCTTTTGAAAAATCGTTGGTCGAGATCCGAGACGCATAGTACCGCCAAGGTTGACTTGATCGATTTCAGGCATGAAAACGATAAGAGGATCAGGAGTGCGGTCATCAAATTCAATAGAACTGGCTTTTGGGATCCCGCAGACGTTACGGGCGTACTCAATGACAGCTATTTGCATGCCGAGGCAGATACCAAGGTAAGGCTTGCCTTTCGTACGAGCCCAGTGAGCCGCAGCTACCATTCCCTCAGTCCCACGAGTGCCGAACCCGCCAGGAACAAGGATGCCGTCAGCAGTACACATGTCATGCCAGGCCTTGTGGAATGCCTCTGGGTTTGCCTCGGCGGCTGATTTCTCAAGATTTGAGGCATCAATCCAGGTAATCTTGAGCTTTCGGTGGCATGCCATGGCAGAGTGCTCTAAAGATTTTATAACGGAGAGGTAAGAGTCGTGGAGACTGACATACTTGCCGACAAGTGCAATGTTAACAGTACTATAGACATGCTCTTGGGAAGTTGTCAGGGCCTTCCACTGTTTCCAAGTGCTTTGGCCCTTGTCTATAGAAGCTTGGGGAATGGTCAAGTCATCAATCTTTAGGATATCACGAAGCTGACCAAGGAATCCTTGCTGTTCTAGGAGGAGAGGGACATGATAGGTTGAAGCAACATCGTGGACGCCAATCACTTGCTCAGGTTCAACCTGGCAGAACATAGCAATCTTATCAGTGGTGGCCTTGTCAAGAGCCCTTTCACAACGGCAGGCAATCTGTTGTTTGCTTCAATGTTAGCAAATGGACAAGTTATACTACCATATATTCTGATTGATTACTGCCTAAGTCACATACCAGATCAGGGCTCAAGCCGGCTGAGCGCGCATCTCGGATAGCCTGCTGGGTAGGCTTGGTCTTCAACTCCCCATGAATTGCAGGGACAAGCGAGACGTGAATCTGGAGAAAATTGTTCTTTCCAGCACGGCGGCGTAGCTGACGCATGGCCTCAACAAATGGAGCACTCTCGATATCACCAAGCGTCCCACCAAGCTCTATATTCAGTTTAGCTTCAACGAGTGCTTCTTTTGGCATTGGTTATTCAATGGTCATACCAATAACACAGACATCGGGCTCCTCGTTGCTATCGTCAGCAGGAGTCCTAGCTACACGCTCTATCCAATCCTGGATAGCATCCGTGAGGTGAGGAACAATCTGGACAGTACGGCCAAGGTAGTCCCCTCGCCGCTCCTTTTCGATGACATGCTTGTACATCTTTCCAGTAGTAATCTATGCACAAATGAGTAAATTCTCTACTTCTCTATAAAGGGCGTACAACAGACTCACGTTGTTATCTCGCGAGAGAGTAACATTCAAGTACCTCTCATAGTTTCCGAGGTCTAGATCGGCTTCACCACCATCGTTCAACACAAAGACCTCACCGTGTCTAGTCACCAATAGTCAGACAATACTTCTAAAGAATGACTCAAGGTTCATTACATACTCCGTAGGTGCCATAGTCCCGGCGTCTACGTTCATGTAGGGGTCGATCTTGATAGAGGTAACGTGCATCGATAGTTAGAGCTAGTGACTCAATTGCATTATTGACAAGGTTAGACTTATCTTGAGGCCATCGGTCTTCAAGAGAAGTCCACTTGAAGAAGCTGTATATGTTGCAATTGTTAGGACATGCATACTCGACATAGGGGTTTTAGCTTTGGGCTTTCCCAACAACTGGCATATATGATATATATATATATATATATATATCAGATCAGATGCATACCAATTACGCCCTTCCCGATGCCACTGATCACACCTGTATAGATAATAAAGACATTAACCAAATGGTTTCTTATAATATATCAAACTGTCCGCAAACTAATCCTCTCGAACCCCATAATACACGAGATGCGAGGGGTCGAAACATGAGTCAAGCATTGCTGCAGGCTTACCTCCAGAAACAAGTACGTATTTCATCGCGGCGGTTTGGGTATGAGGAAAAAAGAAAGAAAACAGTCCGTAAAACTCGATAAATACAGAAGCAAAGAAAACGGATCAACTACTTATATTCAACTATAAACGTAGGGGTCCCTTTCCTGGCTTCTGCCAGGGGGGAGGAAGAAAAGAGAAAGAGAAGAAAGGAAGAAAAAAAAAAATCGAAGTCACGAAACTTTCGCCCTTTTTTTTTCTTGGTGGGATGGAGCGACTTTCGCGTCGCCGCCTTTCTTTTTTTACTTTTTTTTTTTTTCTGCCACTTGAAAACGCGCGCCAGAAGCGGTTTAGCGCCAGCCGCGCGTAGTAATTTAGCACGTGACAGGATTTTGGCCGCGGGCGGCTCAAGCATGGAGATAAGATAAGATCGCGAGGACGCTGAGATGGCAGAAGAGAAGAGAGAAGATGCAGGATGGCCGGCAGCGAGGCAAGTTGAGTAGGAGTAGAGATTCAGGCTAGAGGGCTACTGTCAACGACGAAGAGCCTAGCAATTATCGAAGATTCACTGCTGGAACAGACTTGCTTCCAATTATCAGCTTCGACAAAACTCTCAATGTCATTCCCAGCTAACCGAAGACATCGGATTCCGGTGCTGACCATTCTCTCGGTCAATCCGCTGCCGTTATCGTTGGCAGGTTTATTCGTCGTGTCAGTAACGTCACTACGTATGTCTATGCTATATTTGCTCCAATCGTTCTCAACTGCATTGTTTACCATCTCTCGTCCGTGCAAGAGGAGAGACGAGCGGAATATTTGAGCGGCGTGAGAGGATACAGATGGCGGGAAGGATGTCTGAAAAGGCTTTCGTAGGCTCCCAGGAGAAGATGAATCAGGAGTGTGTAGCTGCCATGGAGCCCCGAGTGATCGGCTGTACGTTGCGTACGAAGAACAAAGTCCCTCAATGAATGAAAGAACTCCGGCCTGGAAGGGTTTGAACCGGTCGCCACAATTACCCCATGCTATATAGTATAAATGGAGATGGGCAAGGAGCTGGGCCATATCACCGTTAACACCTCGTCCAGGACCTGAGAACTCAAAGTCAATAACTCCAAGCTTAGGCAACTTAGGTAGCTCGGAGCTATGTGTACCCCGGGATGGTTGCAAGGGCAGATTCTCGATGAGAATACCGCCAGGCCATAGATCGCCAACGCTAAAACATCTTTCGCCATCCCACTCTTCCTGGCGCTCGAAGTCTTCTTCAATAGCGTGGCTTAATTTCTCCGCCTCTTCACAGTTAAATTGAACAAGATACCGTCGCATAGTCGACACGGCCGCGTCTCGCACTACCTCCCTCATACTATTGTTCTTGAATCGGGCAAGATTAGGGTCACAGCCATATGACTTGATCGAGTTCAGCGTTCTTTTAGCGTGAAGAATAGCAAAGAATTGACCGAATTTCTCTCCAGTAGACAGGCACAGCGAGCGATCTTCCAAAAAGTAGGACCCAGACCGTGAAGGCCATTCCGGGTAGTGGGAGGACAACCAAGAAATCGAGAGAAGATCCGATAGCGGTGGCAATGCTCCTAGGTCTTCAAGTACTAGGATATGGGATTTCTCATCATGAAATACCAGGCTCGGAACTCCTACGGATGTTTCTGTCAACATAGATAGAAGCGGGCCATCTGGCGCAGAAAATAGCGCAAGTGCATTCTTTTCAACATTCTATACGCTTGGTTAGAATAGATATAAACATCATCTAGTCCAAATAAAGAGGGACAGAGGGACTGGACTATATATCTAGCCTTACCTGTCGGATCTGGTCGAATGGAGCAGCTTCACCTACGCTGGCTACAAAGGGCGGAGCATACTTCAGTATCAAACTCTGGCAGCCCTCAAGTTGACCAGGCTGGCTAGCTGCCTCATTCTCCCCGCCCGCACATTTATTCTTTGTGGCGCGGACAGTGAGGTTGACAAGTCCGCCCGTAAGTCGTTTGACCGTCCAGGAGTTAAGGGGGTCAAGTTGCCTGAAGTAAGAGTCGAAATCAAAAGACATGCCTCACTAGTTAGAGGTCGGCCGACTTGCCACCAAAGCAGCCCAGAACTGTTTTTACAAATAGGAGATGAGGTAGCTGTCTACTATCCTTCTACCAAGATGGGGGAGAAAAATGGGATAGCAAAATACGAGAGAAAAACAATCCTTTGTTCAACCGGTGGAATATATAGTTGTCCTCTATCATAGGGCGTGCTTGGCTGGCTGCCAGAGGCTCGAAAGGGCTATACGACCGCCAATCCTGAACTAGAAACGAGGTCGGAAGGCCTACCTACGGTTTGAACAAGCAAAATTAATATTCACAGGACCGACAGGGATCTACCACTGACGTGTCATTCTCAGTAGATTGTACAGAGTATTGAATACAGATAACAAGTCTCCATTAATTCCGCAAATACATTTTTTCACAAATCATCAGGGAACGCCCAAGGTTATACACCAGCTCCATAGCATACATATCCTCAAAAGGGGAAATATCGAGGACTTAGAGAGAGAAAAGATAGGAAACTAATAACGCAATCGAAGAAGTAAATAAAACTTGAGATGACCTATATAGGATAAATCACTCGAAGTTATCCGTCCTATCAACCCAGATATTTTCCAACTCGGCAAAGTTTTGGAAGTGCAATGGTCTATGCTGGTCGTCATAGAATCTCTGTTCGGTAAAGCAAAAAAAATCCAGTTAGTTAAAACTATTTAAATATCGTAAATTGTAGGAGAAGACTGGGGGAGCTTACCATCGGAGTATCGACCTTGACATAGATAGGCCGCTTCTCCACACTGCTGAAAGAACTTCCCATGAAACTGTAGTTCCAGACATTGTTCTCAGGGACAAGGAAATATCCACGAATCCTGTCACTGAGCAGGAGCTGGCACTTGTCACCCATGTTGGTCGAAAAGCCTTGCGGTTGATCGGATGTTGTGTCCTTGTTCTCGGCGCCCCACTTATAGCCTTGAGGAGTGAGAGCCCAGGCCGAAAGCGAAACGGAGCCTGGGGTGAATGAAACAGTCATCGTCACAGTCTTTTTGTCCCATGATGAATGTGCGTTCATTAACCGTGAGTGCTGCGTCACATCCATTGCTGTCATGTATGTCGGTTCGTTGCCGGATAAGGTATGGATGATTCCAAGTGGCTCGAGACCATTCAAGTACTCATGCTGAGGCAGTTGTTGCGGAAGCTGTATATCCCGTGTATTACCAACCTGTGGTATCATGACAATTGTCCGGATCTCCTTGACCTGGTCGTTATCTGGAGGAGAGCTTCCATATAGGTACCCAGCAACTTGGACGCGAAGGTCAGAAATCATAATGAACCGTTTCAAGATGTTCTTTGGCATAATATAAGTGAAATGACCGTCTTCCTGGATATCCTCGGAAGAGATGTAAATGTTGTTGGCTCGTGTGCGTAGGTTGGAGGTGGCAATTGCTCGAGTTCGCCATTCCGTCTTGGATGCAAATGATTGCTGCTCGTACTGGGAAGTAGTGGTAACAATGATCTCCTCACCACGGACGTTTTGAGTCTTGGTTGTAACAGCAGTCAACTGTTTCTGTTCCTGCTGCTGCTTCTCCATCTCGGCAGCTTGCTGGCGCTGGAGGGATGGTGCACTGATTTCCATACCCAGGATGATATCTCGAACCTCACTTCCTGTAAGACTTTGGACATTGACATTATTTTTCTTTCCGTAGTCATTCAAAATCAGGTCCCGAAGTTGGACTTCAAGTTTTATCCAGTCTTCATCCGACAGTGTCGGCCAGATATGATGCTCCTGCGTAATAACAGTCTTATCGGGTCGCAGAAGGATCTTGGTCTTTTCAATATTCACATGCAAAGCTCGAAGAATCAGAACGAGTCGAGAGAATGCAGTGTATGAAGAGATAGTCTTGAGCCACTCGTCATATAGGTTGAAGAGAACCATCTGCGGCTCGGTGGCCTTCAGAATCATATCAGCGAGCTTTTCAATCTTCATTGCTGCTTGGAATGGGAGCTGCAACTCTGAGGCTCGAATTGAGATGTTCGGGAAATCAAGAAGATGGACCTCAAGAGGATCGAGAAGGCCTTTTCTGGTTACAATAAGCTGTTTAGGTTGCTCTTCAACAGGCAATGACCGGATAAGGGCAGCAACTTCTTCGGCTGTCTTCCATTTGGCTAATTGACCCAAACGTTTTTGGCCAGCCCAGACACTGGTATGAATGATCTTCAAGAAAAGTTGGCCGGTTCTTGGATTGAAAATGAAAATTGCACCATTGATTGGCTTAGTCGTCAAGTTTCCTTCAAATGTCTTGTGGATGGTCACGCGGTAGACATTCGTATCGTCAATAAATAACTGAATCTGGTTGCTAAACAGCTCGGAGTAGTTTTGAGAGTTTAAGAACTCTTGGTTGCTCTCAGAAGCATAGAGCTGCAGACCCTTGCGGATACGCTCTCTCAGGACATATAAAGCAGGATTAGCTTTCATAATTTTTGCCATGGCCTGTTGGATGAGTGCTTTCAGGCCAGGGAAGTATTGTCCGTAAGCAGAGTAAAGGTTGTACGCTAGGTCGATACCAATCATCAGACCAGTAGCAGAAGGATAAATACTCATACTGTCGGTCGTATAATCGAGATATTTGGCGCGTACGTAACGTTCAATGTCGTGCGAGTCATAATCTCCATATCTGAGCTGCACGTCAAGCCAGAACTTGTTGGTGGTAGTTGCTTCAATCACATCCTTTGTGTCGAATAAAAGGGAGGGCCTTGTCACATTCCATTTGTGAGTTGCAAACAAGAGAATGTCAGCGCACGAGCTGTTCATCTTATAAGATTTTCGTGGATGGATTGTCTCCTTTTGCACCGTTTCAATACCAAGCTGCTCTAGCTCCTGGTCAAAAACTTGACACAAATCCATAACAACAGATTCGTGGATTTTCTGCCACAAATGCGCTCTGAATATCTGGATCAAAGATATTTTCAGAGTTGGAATTTTGCCATGCAAGAAAATACCAGTTAGATCAAGCTGCACCTGGAAACCAACGTAGACGTTTGCTCGATTTATAGTCGGAGACCACCATAGAGTGAAGCGACGGTTAGGAATTTGGTTTAAACCGGACCGCTGGGCATTTGTCAGCTTCTTAAACTTCATTGACTCTTCGAATCCACTGTTATGAAGGACAAGATAATCGTGTCGTAGATATAGCTGATCTTTATCAACTCGGAAACCAGCCCATCCAGTGATCTCGCGCTCTAGTGTGATGTCCTTGATTATAAAGCTATAATTCTGGGGAATGACTAGATCCATAGCCATTTTTCGAGATAGGAGGCATGGAATTTCTTTCAGATTGCCAGATATTTCTGCAAATAGCTGAGGGCGTTGCATGGCATGGGTAGAATTCCACATCATTCTTCGTGTAGTCGATACACTGAAGCCAAGGGAGCGTGCCAGTGCGACAGTATCCCAGAACAATGCTGAATTGCATTGTTCGCTCTGGCTGAAGCCAAACATGTTCTCTGGGTAGATGAGCCATCCATCGCTATCCAACAAACCGGCGAGGACGGCCAGTCGGACAGCACGCGAATTGTTTATGTAAACGGCAGGAATACGCTTACGACCATCCTTCGGACCAATTGATTCAGGCTCAGCGATAACGCCAACTCCACGAAGTGCTTGAAGAAGCGAATTAACACCTGGGTTGCCCTGAGACTTTCCGGTGACCTGTTCAAGAAGTTGGTCCTGTTCTTCTTCCTGAAGAGTACCGTAGGCACTAAGGCCGGTCTGAAGACGAACACTTCGCTGAGTCTGTGGAAGGTTGCCGTCAAGTTGGCTGTCATCGGTCTCATTCACAGTTCCCAGGATGTCTAGATAGCTGTCCAGGTCGCCCTTTTTGACAGTTTCTGGATCTTTAATGAGACCCATGGGTTTGTCATCGGGCCGAGCCTGGGAAGACACACCTCTGTAGGTGGGATTTTCAGTAGGAGGTTCCCAAATACCAGTCTGGAACGTCCATCCAGCAGCAAGGCGCCGTGAAATGATTGACTGCCGGGGTGTGTGTCCCTCTGCATTAGTCCTGGGCGCTTCAGTGGTCTGCAACCCTAACTGACCATGTAAATCGAGCTCCGCGGCATGTCTAACTAGGAAACCTCGAACATCTGCCTCATGGGAGTAGTCATGAATAGGTGCACTACGGCGTTTTTCATCTCCAAGCCAGAGCCCAAGGAAGTATGGGTTACAGGGCACTGATTGTTCTGCGAGATCGAAACCAGGGGAGTTGAAAAGCATGTACTTGCACCTCTCCTCGTGCTTCAAAGCGTAAAACTCGGCAGCGGTCATCTCAACGGTTTCATATCGCTCAGGTGTTGGAGCCTCTTGAGAAGCGGGTGCGACAACGAATTCTTCAGCATCCTTTTCTAAAGGATCAATGTTGGCTTCATATTCATCAGTCCTACTCTTTTCTTTGTGTAAGACGAGGATGTGGTTTGCTGTAACAACAAGGTCGTCCTTGCGATCCCCAAACTTGATGCGATAGAGCCGATCCTCGCCACTGACGATGTTGAAAGCGCGTCGAGGTCCTCCATCTGGGCCAAGAAGTAGATCACCTTCTTTAACGTCTTCGACAGCAACTTGTGAGTGATCATATCGAAGTAGCATCGTGCCCTTTGCAAGGCACGCCCGTTCCCAAAAGAGGCCTTCCCAAGATGGGAATGCTGTGGCTTTAAAGAGAGTGTGCTCCAGAATTGTTTCAACACCACCCAAAGCTTGGATAACATCGGTTCTATAGGCATTGAGGTTCCACAACTTTCCATCATGTCTTTGACTTGTCCACCAGAATGGATTGCTCTTCATCAGCTGGTATATCTTAAACTCGGTTCTAGCACGGAAACCTTTGTCAAAACTCAGCGTACTGCGGTCTTTCTGGAAAAGGGTGTTTATTCGGGGAAGTCCGCGATCCCAGCTATCCTCCAGGTCCTCAAGAGTCAGCCTGCGGTTTTGTTGATTGGCTTCCTGACGCTTCTGAGAGTATTCCATCCATACGCGTTGAGAGTCAATGAACTCAGCTTCCCAAGGAATTATATATCTAAAGATATTTGGAATCAAGGTCTCCTCGTCGTGAGACATACCCGCCCGGTAGTGAGTGACGCCAGTGTCTGTCTGCTTTGACCATCGCTTATCACTGGTGGGAATAAGAATGTGTGACCCGGAAATCATACCCAAGCCTCCTAGTTCTTTGGGAGTGTAAAAGACAGCTGGAGGGAAGCGTGAGGGCATCTTCGAGTTGAGACCAATCTTGACTCGGGTTTGAATTTTCGTCTCACATTTAACAATAGTGTCCAGTAAGTTGACAGTGGAGACAGCAGCTTCTCTGTAGTATGTAAAAAGAGCAATCAGACTGGTATTCCATTTGTTGGCAATCTTCGTAAAGGTAGTAGAGCCGGAGGACATGAGGATCTGCCGGATGCGATTATTGAACTTTTGAATATCTTCCTCTGTGACCTGAAGGAAAGCATATGCAGTTCGCTCTTTAGTGGTGTTGTCTGATAGAGACCACACACTATCCTTAACAGAGAATTCTTCATTTTGGTTACGGATTTTCGGCAAGATACGAACTTCGAAACCACACATGGAAAATAATAGGTTTGGGTTATCCTTGCTGTAGACACTTGCAAATGTGTCGTCCCATTCAATAGTCGTGATGGACCGTGGGAGGCGATTTTTCAGGTCCCAGAAAACAGCACGGCCAAGGTTCACATCGTGTCTCATAAGACGCATTCTAGAATCTCTTGGCCAGCATTTTTTGTTTCTGTAGCCAATAACATTCTCAAAATTTGGGTCAGGTTGCTCTGTCAAGAAACGTTGAATCAAATCACGCGACTCATCCGCTGAGAACCGGAAGAATACCCAAATCTTGTCAATATATCTAGTATAAAGACGAATAGGGTGTTTGCTTTCGGTAGCACGATCTCTGAACTGCAAAAAATCATTTGGACTCTGTGGTGGGCCAGCAATTTCACTTGCTCTCTGCAGACCGAGAAGGAGCAAGTCGATGACCAAGCCGTAGTACTGGAATACGAAGCCAGAGAACTGGAGGCCTCGTATCAAACCGTAACTGTTGGTATGGTTCATGTCCTTGTAGTTAAGTTGGACGTTGTTCTTCGAAGTGATATAATCAGCCAGGTTATGATCCATGATGAGTCGGAGAAGACGGTTTAGTAATGTCAAATCAATCTTCTCATATACTTTAGATAGCTGGGTCTCAATCATGACATTGCATTCACCGTCAGCAGTCTCCCAAACATTGGAAAGATTATTGATACCTTGGGCCCATTTATATGTCAAGAGAGGCGGTACTTCTGAATCAGATGGCTTGATCCAGGCTGGGAACAAGTGTCGTTGGTCAGCTTGGTACCAGAGATATTGGTCGAGGTAGGCATCTGTGATCTTTTCGATGGGCTCAATGTCGTACACCGGGTTGATATGGCTGTAGTTATCATTCATGTCAATACCAACTTCCTTGAAAGCTCGTTGGGTAAGAAGAAATCTTTTAATTCTCGCGAGAGTCGTGCCAGGAGAATCATAAGCCTGTTCAATCAGGGCAAGTTCCTCTCGCTGGCTCTGGTTCAAACGACCTTTGACCGAGTAAGCCTCGCGCAACCGTTCGAGGGCTAGGATCAGAATCTTAGTATCATGTTTATATGACACGCTAGGAAAAGGAATCGGCGAAAACTTTCGCGATTCCAGCCAGTGAACTGTTGTTGTATAAATAGCAACGGCCTCTTCTGAAGACACATAAGGACCGTCCTTCATGTAGTTATGCTGTCTTTCCTGTTCAGCTTTAAGCCACAAACGGGTTAATCTTCCAAGGTTCTTTTTGGCGACGGTTTTATCAACAGTAGCTCCGCGACGAATTCTCTCTCTGTTGTAATGAGCAACTGATATCCACCAGTCTGCCTTGCTCTTTACGTAACGTAGGATGATATTTTCAATGGGAGCTGGCAGACCAGGTACTTTCCAGGGAATATTGCTCTTCCAACATCTCCACGCCTCCGACAAATGCTGAAGGACAGTATTAACCTTGTTTTGTTTGATACCTTCTGGCATCATATCCATCAAATCTGCCATGACAGAAGCTCGGAGTTCCAAATCAAAGTGAGATTCAACACGCTGTTTAGTGACAGTCTTGGCGACACCCTTACTATGACGGCCTTCAAATTGTCTTGACAGGAGATTGCCAAGCCACCTCTCGAGGAGAGGGATTATACCGCGAAGGAAGAAGAGCCAGACTCTCCAGGCAGGTGCCCAAAAACCGCACCCAGGGCCTTTGCCGACTGAACCGGAATTGAACCGGTAGTAAATAAGATGTTTCAAGTCCTTGCATGATCGAATCTGGTGCATGAGCTTGTATTTATATCGGTACATTCCGGTCAACTGACCGACATGGTTGAAAGCATAGAGGATGCCATCCGCGAGCTGAAAAGCGTCAATATTTCCCAAACGGTATTGAACTTGAGCATCAACAATCAACTTCGTTAAACGGAGAATTTCTCTCATCAGGTGGAAAGCGTTTCCGAACCGAGATTTCTTTCGTTCCTTTGTGGTTAAAGTCTTCACTGGTTTAAGGTTGAAGTTGTAGTCCAAGTGCAAGTAGGTCAAATTCTTCCGGTGGATAAGTAAGTTCAGCATGTTAAACCCCTGGCGACAAACTTGAAGGCCAGCCTCAACCCAGTCGATAGTAGTTTGTTGAAAGAACTTGGTGCCTTTTAACGTTCTCAAAAGGTTCTGTTTATTCTGAGCCTTGGGTTTCCGCTTATGAAGTTCATTGAGAACATATGTCTTGAGTAGCTTTTGGTAGGATACTCGAACTTTAACCGGCTGGCCCTGAGGGCAATGTTCCAAATACCATTGTTTTACCAGGGGCACGTCTTGCGCACGAACCATTCTTCCAGATCGTCGGTCGAATGGATAAGGAGCCCACCATAAGCTAATGGCAGATGATGTCTCGCTTGTGTATAGCTCCTCATCCGCTAAAAATGGCTCAACAGCTGCAGGGAGCTCAAAGTCATCTTCATCGTTACCATGGCCAAAGATCTCATCTTCGTGACTGACTGTTATATTCTGTGGCGCAACAGATCGAGAGGATATTGGGTTTATGATAGGATCAAAATAGAATGCTGGAAGATTATGGTCCTCAGTTCTGACATAGACCCCTTGAGGATGCGAATACCAAGAAATTTTCACACTCCTTGGCAGAGAGTTGTAGAGATATGGGAATGCAACTCTGTATTCTGTTCTTATCGGGGCTCGGAATATGATGCGGTCAATCGCATTAAATTCGCCGAAATCTTCATCGTTGGGGTCAATATCTTTGTAAAGAGGTTCAAACCTGGGTCCGCCAGGAATGGCAACATTCAAAGCCTTTGCAGTTAAAAAGCTGTTCAGTTCAAACATGTGGAAGTAATTCTTGTCCACAACGTCACTGAGAAGTTGATGACTTAGTCGGTAGAGGGTAGCCATCTGCGGTAGAGTAAGGTTCCATTCCTTATAGCTTGGTCCGTTGACATGAGGGGTATCGAGCAGAGGTCTATGATCATAAAACCACTCAAAAACTGGACTATCCTCCGCCTCATCAAGCTCCATTTGAATTGGCTCGAGCGGTTCAACGTCCTCGATATTTTCTGACCATGATAGCGGAGGCTCTTCGTCGTCAAAAGGAGGAAATCGCATACGTTTAAAATGCCGTCTGTCACTTTTCTCACGTCGCATACATACCCACATCGCCGCCCATTGTGCATGGAAGACTGGTTCTATAACTCGCGGCGTCTCATTAACCAGGGTCAGACAGCCGTTGACGTGGTAAAGAACCTTGACTTCCCTCGCTGACTCCCAAGGCATAGGCATATTCTCCAGAAGCTTCAATACGGCATGTGGCATGAACTTCAAAGCTCCAAGATAGCTGCGCTTATCGGTACTGAATTTCTTTTGCGACACGTCGCCAATATCTTTAACAATCTTCCGAAGATGTTCTGGCGGCATATCATCCTTTTGGGACTGAACAAATCCCGCCTTTCTTTTCTCTCCAAAGCGATTGCGCTGGCTCCGGAGCCATTCTTTCTTCTTCTGTTCGAACTTAGCGAGCATCGGGTTTGGCGCCGGTCGATAACCCGGCGGCGGAGGTGCAAGAGGCATCGACGGTGGAGGTGCAGCTCCCCATCCCGGAGGAGGTGGCGGGGGGAGGGACGCCATGACAAGCAGTCAGCCCGCAAGAAGAACTGAAAAAAAGATATCGTTCTCCGTTCGAAAGATCGGATTTAAAGGAGTGCTCGGTAGAGATACAGACTAGACATGGGGCCTTTTTCTGGCTCTATCCCGGAGACAGAAAAGGTTTTAATACAATGGCAATAGGTAATGAAAAGAAGAGAGAGAATATGACAGACTGACGCAGAGGTATACAGCTTGGAGTGCGGCCAAAACACGTCCGAAGCGTTGTCTTGTCTTCTCTGTCTGTCGTTCTGTCTTGCTGTCTCGACTTTTTGCTTGCTTTGATGAAAAAAGCTATCGAGGCGCGTTCTGGACCATTCCTTTTTGGGAACGGGATATTTGTTCTTCCGAAGCGTGATGCTTGTCCCGATTTGGACTAGTGGGCGCTCGCCAAAAGGGGAGCTTTGATCCCGTGACTAGCCCAGCCCACACAAATCGCTTAGTTCGCTTTTTTTTTTTTGAAGACGCTGGAAATCTGATATTGACGACAACGAAGAAAAGAGCCGACGTCGCCCAGCTGCCACTCCAGTCTCTCCCCTTTGATCTTGCCAGTTGTTGAGATTGGAAAGCCGACAAGATGACTTCCACAAGACTTCAATATGTAAGTTAACATTTAAATCTGGTTCCTATTGCCGAAGCAGTTGCTAATGCCCATGTCCACTTTCTAGCGACGACGGAACCCGTACGTGTCCAACCAAGCGGATCTTCTTGCGATTGAAATGAATTTACTGGCGTTCAGATAATTAATACAGTTTTGCGACTAGATACAACACGCGATCTAACAAGGTCCGTGTTATCAAGACCCCAGGCGGCAACCTTCGATACCTTCACATCAAGAAGAAGGCATCTGCTCCCAAATGTGGTGACTGTGGAATCAAGCTCCCAGGTGTGAGTAATCCCAAATGAGTGACCGTCGAAATGATTTCCGCGAATTCAAATGGTTATTTTACTTTGGATATCAAGGGGATCATGCTCAGCCGGCATCTTTTACAACAATATTTTGCAAGGATCCCAACTGACCTTCTGCTTTGATATATTATTAAAGATTCCTGCTCTTCGCCCACGTGAATACTCCCAGATCTCCCGCCCAAAGAAGAACGTCACCCGTGCCTACGGCGGCTCCCGCTGTGGAAACTGTGTCAAGGACCGCATTGTCCGCGCTTTCTTGATTGAGGAGCAGAAGATCGTCAAGAAAGTCCTCAAGGAATCACAGGAGAAGGCCGCCACCTCATCTAAGAAGCGATAGATTACATGCTGTGTGTGGGGTTGTGGACGTGTTAAAGGGAATACCAGAGTGATGCAGTGATACCTGAAATGAACGGGAATCAAGACTCGATCACAAACGGAGTTTGGGGCGGGAATACCATCTCTGTTACCGGTGGGAGTTCCCGAAATGAAAAGAATATAATCATGAAATGCATTATCGGCCAGTCCTCTTTTTAGTGTACGGCAATACTTTTCAAAGTCAGAAGTTTTCCTGCCTACTGTGATGTCGTTTGGAATATTCTCGTCTTTCATCCGTGCTGTCCTCGAAATACAGCAATTGTTAATGACAAGAAACTTCCTAAACCTATCGAATGTCTTCAAGTCACTCATTATTTGACAACCACTTGTATACTCTTTACAAACGTAGAATTGTGGTAGTCTTCATTTCGATGCGCTTTTAGCATAATTAGTCGGCATTCAAGCCTCACAACATATCTACGCCACGCGCAGAATCATGAGGAGCCCAATTCGCCCACGGATTGATTGGGTGGTCCGTTCAGATATAATCGCAGGGAATAGCTCCATATGGATTAGATATTTTCTCCTCATTTAAAGGCACCTGGTTTGAACCAGACAAGCTGAATACGAACCAATTTATCCTCGTCCAGTATATTTGAAAATGGACATGAAGGATGATGTACCCTGCACTTATAACTAAAGAGATAGTACCTATCTTAGAATCTTCGTTTCTTCTTTGCTGGTTTGTTCTGACCCTTATTAGCTGCTTCAAGCTGGCGTCGTAGTTCCTGTCGTTTTCTATCTGCCCTTTCCTCCGGAGATTCTTCTTTATCCGGCGTGTTCTCGGCTTTTGTCTGGTCAATAGCACTGGATTTAGGCGGTAACGAAGGTAATTCTTGTGCTGGGCCTTCTCTTGTATCAACCATTCTGCCAGCTTCATGGTGGCTACTAGCTTTGGTGTCTTGTAAATTCGTAGTATTGTAGGATGTATTCCTTCCCTTTACATTGGCCAATTTGCTAGAAGCTTTCGACCCCCCAATAATACCAAGCCTGCCACTCCGCTTGTGTGGTTTAGCAGTTGTCGTTGATTGCTCATTATGTCCATGTGACAAGTCGGGTGGTTGTTGTTTGCTTGCACCGTCGGAGTGGTCACCGCCTCCCTCTTCTGCTTCAGGACTCTCTGTCTTGCCCCAGGAGCTTGTGGCAAGAGCATCGTCTTTTCTGCCCAAACTCTGGCTCAACGATTCCTTCTGTTTCTTGCCGCCAATTCTCCCGATCCCACGTGTGCGTGGAGCTCCTTGTCTTTCCAGCTGAGCTACCTGGGTTGTCGAATCAGTCTCTTGAGAGCCTCTGTGGCTTTGTTGAGGCAGAGTTTGTCCCTTAGCTCTGTTAGCTCCTTTATTATGGATATCGTCATCGTTGTCACCACTAGTGTCACTTTCCGTTGGTGATGGTGTGGCCTGATCTTCCAAATTGGGCCTTGGGGGTTTGTTAACGACATCACCTGCTTCCGGCGCGGTAGGATCAAGCTCCTGTTGCCTGGGTGGAGGCCTAGGCTTCTTCCCACCAATAGTCCCAATGCTCTTCAGCTTGTTTTTCTGTCGTGGCGGTGATTCTGGTGCACTGGTAGTAGTTGAATCCTCAGAATCAGTGCGTGGCTGTATTTTTACTTTCGCGTTTGCATTTCCCAAGCTCTCAGGCTTCTGAGAGAAACTTTTATTCTTGTTGCTGTGCCATGTCGGGGAAATTTCTGAATTAATACGATGGCCAGTTGTGTCCGGCGAGGACCTTGTCCCAATTTCTTTGAGTCCTGGGGGGGTTTCTTGGGTCTACAGCTTGAAATTAGCAACACAGCCATGAGATCGTGTAGAACAGGTAGAAATACTTGAAATTCGTTATCACTTTCACTCCCATCATTTTCTGTGCGTCTCTCAAGATTATTTGGAGCTTCTTTTCCCGGGTGGTTGGAGCTACGGGCTGTTGTAGGCAGATTCCACCACTCGCTTTCTATGAGTTCCATATTTCGTACATCAAATAGATCATCATCGTACAGGTATTTCCCAACTGGTATTGACGTAGATTTCTTCGAGCCACCGCTGGAATGTATAGTCTCCCAAGAACCTTTGTCAAACGGACTCACTCCTTTCACCAGCTTTGAGGCCTGTGAAAACAGAGAACCTCTCTTTTGGCCATGCCGTATATTCGCCATCCCGGGAAAAACAGTGCTTAAGTCAAGGCCCGATGACTCTATTTTGTCGAAAAGTTTCCCTATTATTTTATCTTTCTCCTCTAAAAGCTCGCAAAGGGATTGTTGCTGAGCCTCGATCCCCAGCCAGCTCCGCAATGTAGGTACTAGCATATGACGTGTTAATGCAGAAGGAGAACATTTGGATAAGATTAATGTCCACTCTAACGGTTCTAGGGGTTTTGGTAGCTTCGTAGTAGTCGACAGTCTTAAACTCGATCCAGCGCCTCGGCCAGAAAGGAACAGTGATGTTCCTTCAGACCCATGCAGCGCATCATTGATTTTTTGTAGCAGTACTGAGTACTGGTCCTCATCCTGACTGGGGTCGATGCTGGTATCGTCCTTCGCGGCGCGATCAATAATTTGTTTATGGCTTAAGCTCTCAGACCAAACATGGCCCAGATCAGTGAGAAAGACATCATAGCCCTCCGAACTTGGCTCGTAACTGAATAGAAGTGGCGGGTATGAATTGCTATAAAGCGGTAGCCTCTCCCAATTTCGTGTCATGTTTAACTAACTCTTAAGAAAAAACATTATTCAAGTAAAATTGCTGAAGATTTTTCATAGATCGTCTGCTGTACAGGCAGCAGTTGCGGTTGACACAAGCGTCAGAGTAGATTGTTGAACTTAACCTTAAACGCTCACTAAAAGGAAAGTATGCCGAGCTCGGAAAAGCTGCCGTTTTGATCCGGGATCAGCTTCGTTAAACCTCAACGTCAAAAAGCGATATCATGAACACCCAACGCAACGCATAAGAAAAGCATCCTCAATATCGTCTCACTTCTCTAGTTTTTCCGTTCCCCACAAATGCCCTCAAATCCTAGAGATCGATATGGCAGCAAGAGACCGAGGTCTCGTTCGCCACCTCCACACGCACCGCCAGAGAAATTGCGACATCTCGATGGCCAGTATTCGTATGCCGGTCGAAGTTGGGGTCAAGGGAGTGCGAATCGAGGCGCTTGGAACTTGAAAGAACAAACACGGCTTAACCAGTTACAACAAGATGAAGAAATGCGTGAATGGGTTGCTCAGGAAGACACGTTTGTGCTTAGGCAAGCAAAGAAGAAGGCCGAATTACGAGTTAAAGATGGACGTGCCAAACCTATTGACTGGCTGACCATTACTCTTCGTGTTATCGATCCGACTCGGAACCCATTAGACGACGAAATTGCAGACTCAGAACTAGATTTAGTGGAACCAGAGGGCGTTTTTGAAGGATTATCAAATGCACAGCTGTCAAGCCTTGAGAGAGACATCGATACTTTCTTGTCTCTTGAAACCAGTGCTGATAATCGTGACTATTGGAAGGTATATCACATCATTCGAGACATCTGCAGTTCGCTGTCTTACTGATCTTTATCTAGACTATGAAAGTAATCTGTCAAGATCAGATCCGCAAGGCGGAATCTTCGGCCCCAGAAAAACGTGCGGTTAACTCAGTCGCCGCTGATATTGATAGATTGCTGAGTCCAAAAACATATGATGAGCTTGTCACTCTAGAAAAGCAAATACGCCGGAAGTTGGATTCTAATGAGCCGGTTGATACTGATTATTGGGAACAGCTCTTAAAGAGCCTTTCGGTATGGAAGGCACGTGCGAAATTAAAGCGAGTTTATAGTGCTGTTATCAAAAACCGTGTTGATGAGCTGCGGAAGCAACAGCGCGAGGAGGCTGAGAGTGTTCAGAAAAAGCTTGCCCCTTTAGCTCCATATAAGGGTACTCGAACCTCGCAGCAGGAGCTTGAACGGATGACCCTACTCGACCCTGAGCCTCTTCTACAACTTCGCAGTCAAGATAAAAATTTAGAGGTTATGGATGAAGAAGAGTTGCTGAGCCATATAGTATGTTTATCTTACCCCCATATCTATTCTCTCCTGCCTTGTGATTAACTGCATCTAGGCCCAAGAAAGGAAGAAAATTATCAAAATGGGGTTTGTCCCGCTACGCAACCGCTTGACTGAGAAACAAGCTCCTTCATCTATGGTCACATCAGAATCTCCTGCCATTACATCTTCTGCTCCACGCTTCCTTCCAACGACAAACGATGATTTCTCCCAGGCCACAAAGGCCTTATACGAAAGGGAAGTAGCACGAGGAGTTAGTGAAAATGAGGAGATATTTGCTGGAGAAGAGACTATCAGCACATCTAAACCGAGTTGGGCGAATAAGTACAGGCCACGAAAGCCACGATACTTCAACCGTGTGCAGATGGGATATGAATGGAACAAATATAACCAAACCCATTATGACTATGATGATCCTCCCCCAAAAGTTGTGCAAGGCTACAAATTCAACATCTTCTATCCGGATCTTATTGACAAGGCAAAAGCCCCCACCTATCGCATCGAAAGAGAACATGGTAGGAAACGAGGACAGTCTTTTGCGCCAGCCGGAGAAGAAGACACATGTCTACTTCGCTTCATTGCCGGTCCACCCTATGAAGATTTGGCCTTCCGTATTGTAGACAAGGAGTGGGACTACAGTGCAAAGCGAGAACGTGGGTTCAGGAGCACGTTTGATAAAGTACGTACTAGTTTTTATTTTATGTGGCTCAAACATTGCCATGCACTTGGGCGCCTCAGCTAATTACCATCCAGGGCATTTTGCAACTTCATTTCCAATTTAAGAAGGTATGTATCATCTCATATCGATTTTCCACGCTTGCAACTACACAGGCTAACACTTATCGCAGATATACTATCGTAAGTGATTTTGAGATAAACATGATTATAGCCTGCTTTTACACCTGCATCACATGGTGCGAGCGAACGCAGTATGCTCTACGATAGCATCCGGGATTTCACAAGTTAAGGCGACACTCGTGGCACTTGGGCGTCTTATTGTATTTTTCCAAGTTTAAGAATTGTTCCGAGGGGAATTGTGCTCTATAGGAACAGCAGCACACCTATTGCCCAAATGATGTCTACTTATAATCAGCCTATCACCGCCCACGCCAGGCTAGTCGGTTAAATATGACCACTCTGCTGGGAAGTTTGTTGCAAGACTGCATTGACGTATCCTTTGTACTCAAGGTGATTAGGGTGGTAATTTCCAAGGCCGCGTTATTTGGTCATCCTATTGGACATGCATCTGAAGATCTACAACAATTTTAATTGGAGGCTTACAGCCGCCTCACCGGACCTTGCGCTGTGAGACCTTCCAGAAGACCCTATCCGGTGCTTTTTCCTGGAACCCAGCCACCTTGAGCTAGACCGTTCTGCGGGATGTAACTCATGACAGGTTAATGTTCTCCTGCAGCTCCCCGTCTGTGCCCAACGAGCATGACAAGGTCTGAAGCTAGTCTGCTTGACACATTTTCTCCAACCTGCTCCCCGTCCCGTCAGGCTACCGCTGTAGAACTTGGAGTTCTCTAGCATCCTTGGTCAATAATCGGTTGTGTATACCTCCAAAAGATTGCTGTTCCACAAAGGCATTCTTTTTCAGGCAGGGCAATATTTCAGCATACAAAAGCCCTCTCATTCATCCATCATTTTTGCTGCTTTGTTTGCTCATTTTCGACAAGAGTTATACGGGTTGTCTGCAGCAATCGTGTCGCGCAGGTGAGCTGGCATGTTCTCCCACAGGACTCAGCCATTTTGCAGGACAATATATGAAATTTGCCTAGAGAAGCTCTAGTTACTTCCTTATCTCTCCATACCCTTGTCTCACGAATCTTCTCCTGGAAAGCCGGCCTCAACCTAGTCCTTGAGATCTTCTGTCTCCACAAATCTTAACACTGTCTTAAACATATTGGATGGAGCTCGTTCCTCCAAATCTTGAGGAAAGTTGAGAAGATATGGACGATGACACAAGCATTCTCTGCCCTTCAATCTGTACACAGATGCATCATAGCAATTCCCATCCTTTTACCACTCCGCAGGGCAGTGAGATCTCTCAAAGTCAATGCGCTCCAGGCTCTGCTGCCACTTCGCTACATCAACACAGGCGTGTGATCTCTCATCCTTCAATACTGCAACAGATGCTTGATCCAAGTCTCTTTGGAGACCCTCTCCAGCAACAACAGCAATTTTCATCCATGACACACAGCCATGGAAGTTGGGGCTCCGCTATGGAGCCAAATACATTTTGCAGCACGGACGCAATGGCGTATGATATTGTGGAGAATAAGGGGAACATACTATCTTGGGAAGGCGAAACTCCCGGGCCTACCGAGCTGGAACTTGACCTTTTCGCCGCGACCTATCCTCTGTTTGATGAATTCCGCGAGCTCGAACGCCTCGGATACCAGACCTCCGGGCGACCAAACACCTCCACAACCTCGCAGAGAAATTGCAGCCAGATATTTGATAATCAATATCCAAATTCAGTATCTACTGGTTCTCGACCGTCGTTTGATAGCTCGACCTCTCGGCCGGAAAGCGCCATTTACCCCCCTCTCTCGCCTGAGAACTCTGTTGGCTCTAGTTCCCCGGTTGACTTCCATGTGCTCTATGGCTCTGACTCGCTTGTACGTTCTGTACCCGAGGCCGTGAACTTGGCATCCGAAGATGAGACAGACGATGACAGTGTCTCATCCGAAGAACCCTACGCAAGACTGATTTGGAGAGCACTCATGTCTGCCCCTGGTCATAAGATGGTTTTGAAGGAGATATACGAGTGGTTTGAAAAGAATACTAGCAAAGCCAAAAACTCTGATTCTAAAGGATGGCAGAATAGTATTCGGCATAACCTGTCTATGAATGCGGTAAGATACTGAAACATCCTCCAAATCTCTTCATAAGCATTCCTACTCACTTTACTAGGCATTCGAAGGTGTCAAAGAAGTTTTATCACCTGGGGCGCAAACCCGGAAATCTGGTAACGCTTGGGTCCTCACTGAACGTGCCATCAGGCATGGAGTACAGTCCACAACCCGTTACCGCAAACCAGGAGTCCACAAGAAATCCCAAAAATCAGATCATCCAGCCCCTCAGAGGCAAAAATCAGGAGCTAGGGGAGGTCGTGCCGCCAAAAAAGCCGCCAAATACAGACGAGCCATTCAAGAGTCTCAAAGACTTGACCGAAACTCTCAAAATGCGCCTCCTTCTGATATACCCTTCAATCAACACGACATACTCGCTCAAACGGCGAGCTGCGTTGAGTATGGGCCTGCAGAACCAGTGAATGACTACGTGTTGAGCGACTACGGGCTTGAAAACCTCTTGGGTTGTAATGAGCTCATACCACGATCACCATTATTTTACCCCGACTTGGATCTGGATGAGAACCAACAACCCTCTGGGACTACTGTCTTAGGAGGCCAGCCGATCGGTCGAGATTTTAATCCCCTACTCCAGTAAACTTTGATATTTCGTTTGTGGATACACACTTCTCCAACTCGATGGGCACACATTCGTCCTATTCCCATTACTTTCTTTTTCCCAGCCGTTGCTTTGAACATTGCGCTGGGGCACCAGTGTGCCGTGCCCTGTAAACGGGATTCTCTATTTTGCTTTTTCTCCCCATTTCGTTTACTTTTTCAGAGCCAAAGCCCTTCGACTGGCTGTTCTTCGTTCGGATTTTTGTTTCTTTTCTTTCTCTCTCCCCTTTAACTGGGACCCATAAGCACCGCTGGCGTATGGGGTTTATTATTGAGTGACTTTCGGCTTCCTTTACGGTTTCGATTTCCACCCATTTTTGAGCCGGCGAGCTTAATGTGGGGGTATTTCCTTGGGTGCATGAGGTGGGCATGTACACGGCTGGCTCCCCGTTCGACATATGTACATTAGCTGCAGTAAGAGGTCATTTATCTGGTAATCAAATAGTGGCTAGTTATCTGGACCAGGCGTGGTTTTGTTTGGCTTGGGGGGTGATACGCCGTACTTAGAGGGCTAATAAAACAACGAAAATATGGCATCAAAATCAGCCGCCCCCATGCGGTCTCTTCTCATGTTCAGTCATAGTCAGTGTTTCCTGGTGCACAAGCGATCAGACCCTTTCACCGGGCCAATGATGCTAATACTATAAACCTGGCTCTGCGCTAAGGACGTCCGTTTCTCCTTTACTCCGTGCTCTACTCCGCATTACAACCACCATCCTCGTCTAGGAGATACGAAGTATCCCGTACGTTGAGAGCAAGAATATGCTCATCTAGCTTCTGCATTATTAGTTTACAGCAGTCAAAAGCAAAGGGAGGGGGAAACGGGGGGGAGGACCTAGCGTCTTTGCTGTCAAGGTCGATTACGGAGTAGCTATATGCGCCTTTGGGTCAGGCTGCCATTCTCCTCTGTAACTGCATCCCGTACTGTGCGTTTTTTTGGCTTGACGAAATAGTTATGGACTTCAGGTCTCACATACTTTCCGTATAGCCGCACCACGGAGCGTAGTACAGAGTACGGAGAATGCATCCTAACACTCTGTACTCCGTACTCCGTAACTACAATATGTGCAATCTCCATGAACCTGTGAGTGCTGACCCATGTGAAGTAGTACATTCGCCCTTGAGAGACCATACGAAGGGTCATGTTTAAACACCATTGAAAGTTTAGTCTGTTCTCGACTATATCCTAGGTATATCAGGGACACGTACTCCGTGGTAGAACTGTAATCGAGGTTGGTTAATACCAGATGGTGGCCTCGATGTTGAAGATGACGTGTCCAAAAAGCACCTCCTGTGTCGACTTTACCGTGGCTGGCTCTTCCAGAGTTGATATTCTACGGATTCAACCCTATCCAAGGCACACCGGGCGTTTGAATTGATTCCAGGATGCAGCACGGCGGTTGATCGTATCTAAGTGGACGCCCATTACTCTGTACGGGGGTACCCGTCAGTTGGAAAAATCATGTATTTGCTTTTTGATGACTGAAAAGGAGCCCGCCGCTGTCACTTTCATTTCCTACGGGATGAGGATAACTCTAGCGAAGCCAGTTAGTTAATGGAATAACAAAGCATGACGTTAGCATTCAAAGCCAACCGGAGACTGCGGCGCCGTGCCACACGCTTAGCGGTTCGATAATTGGGAACTGATGGCTTTGTTCAACCAATGTGGAAGTGATGCATCCTGCAGACACGCAAAGGGGGAAGAATATCAATGAATCTCTGGGTACTCTGCTTGATGCAAGTCACCATCGCTATAATTGCAGCGCCATGCAGAATGATCTTACCTGGTAGCCGTAACTCATGTAACAATTACAAAAGAGACTGCCGAGCATTCACCCACGCCGTCTCTTCGTCCAACATTCACCCTGTGCCGTCCTTGTGTTCAAAACCGGATCGGATCTCTGAGCCCGCTGTACGACATCTGGAGGCTGCAAACGTTTATACCCATACATAACCATTCTTCCACCCACCCCCTCTTAAGCTCCAGCGCATCTTCTCCCTAGGGACATGCAGGGAATAATTTGACCCTGTTCCTCGGAGGTCTCTGAGTTCCCTCTAGGACATCATTATTTACGCCTTGCAGACCACAGCGGGATGATGGATGATCAGCCGAAAAGCCAATTGAACATACACGGGTTCTCCCCATGCTGCCGCACGAATGAGCTCCTCGCCATTAACTATTAGTCAAGGGTTAGTTAGTTATCAGCGCAGAGAGAAGTGGCGACTGGTGAATTTTACTATAAAAAATATCCCTGAACAAAGTTCCGGAACTCTCGATCCCGCTCCTGGCCACGGTGATATTACACCTATATTTCGCACCGATTATTGATCCTCGGAGGTATTGAATAACCTTGGGTGATACCATTTGACATTCAAACGCCCTGATGCACATGCAGATATTGAACCTCGCTTCATCCAATGTCTTTGCCGAGAGGTTGTCTTCCTGCATGTTACCCATTTATATATCTATTCGCTGCCGGAGAATTTGGTCCTGGGCGCAGGATTACTCCATGGCGGAAACGATCTATCATTAGACCGTGTGCGACGAAAATTAAACTCTTGTCTTGCTTTCTATAATCTTCAGCCGAGGCAACAAGTCAATGAAGGCAGGTTTAACGGATGACCGAGATTTCCTTGGATATATCCATGAAGCTGCAGAGGTATATAGAATACAGGATGCATTCAAAGACCTTTAATAGGCTGGCTAATCCGGGAAAGGGCCATGAGACTCTTGTTTGAGTCATTCATACCGTAAACGCTTGAATCCAGCCATCCACTGTGGTCGATGGATATTCTAGATCGCTCAACCCTAGAAGAGTTAAACCATGCAGGTTTTAAACCCTTGAATATTACTAACCTCTCAGGTTTTATCTCGAGACATACTCCGTAGAATCTCTAGATTCCAGATTTTCGCGGACTTTGTGTCACACTGGTTCTGACTTCTTTGATAGAACGTAAAAACAGTCATCCTTTAGGCTGGGACAAGCATAATTGAAGACTATAAGCCATGTATTTTTAATATTGCTGCACCGTTACAAGAAGAAACCACTCTAGAGGGACTAAGATTAGCTAATTTCCGGATAAAACTAACCAGAAGGCAGAGTCCTCGTTATAGTTACTCTCCTAATTGTAGACCAGAATATGAAGCAAGGAGTTAACTAAAGAAAGTTACCCAACTAATGGGAGATATTCAAAAATAGATACCAAGATTTGCACAAAACTCCAAAGCTATAAGCCTCTAGGCTTTACTTACCAAAATAGTAAAGTAAGTTATTGATGCAATTTCTTGTGATCGACTATTAAGATAGTTCTATTTGTCACTGAAAAAGGTTGGGAAAAGACATCCATGACTGAAGTAGTAAAATTAAATCCTAAACCAAAGAATAACTCATTGCGCATGACACTAGGTATTCTAGATTATCACCAATACCTACTGCCGGTGGATCATGAGCCATGAGGTTAGATAAAGAATAACTTTAAAATTGGTTAACCAACAGCCGTGGTTCTAGGCAGAGGAGGGTATGTATAGCAACCCCAGGAAGATTAGAGCAGTAGTCTTTACATAAGAGTCTTCAGGTGTCCATGTCTAATGTTGAACAATGTTTAAACAACCCTATTGATTGTTTATATCAAAGTTACTTGGCAATGGATGTGGTTAAATTTGACCCTCCCCACAAGGGAGTAACCTTAAATGCGATACCTGAATGAACTTTGGCTGGCATTTTATTTTTCCAGGCCGAAAGCCTAACTTAGGTCAGGCATTGAGCATGGATCCATCCATAACTACAGGCACCGTGCCTACACGCCTAGGTAGGTCGTCTAAAGTTGGGATCCGGTGAAGCCCACGCAAGCTATTGATATTCCGTTAAATAGGCTAATACTATCATACGTGGACAAAAGGGTATATAAAACTAGTACAATGTTGGATTATGAACCTGCCAATAACCATCATAGCCTGGAAGATCATTATATCCATTTGGTATGTAAATGAAATGCCCCGTCACATCTATCCTCTAGATGCGCATCAATTCAAAAGGGCAAAGCTAATAATACCGGGGCTTTAGCGCTCCTTTCCTACGGTGTCTTGTTCACCGGGTGCAACAAGTCTGACTTTCTTTGGAGATATAACAGCCGAAGGCACTAAACCACCGGAAGAAGGTCCGGTGGTACTTCCTTGGCCTGCGGTAGGTCCAGCCTCCACAGTACTAGAAACTCCTCCGCCAAGGATGCCTCTGACCCTTTCAACAGCTCTGCTTTCGCCGGCTGTCCATGAATCTCTCTTGATAAACGTTGAGCTCGGCTTGCGACCATAGAAGGCATTTCGCGACCTTTTGCTAGCTTCCTGTTGGGCAAGGCGGTTCTGTTCTCGTCGGGGGCCCGGCCCACAGTCATGGAAGCATCCAGGAGTGGGACAGCCACCTTCGCTAAGTGATATATCTGTTAGCCACGCAGTTAAACAAGCTGTATGGGCTCCGTGTCCGCATGTCTGACACCATGACCACAGGCCTGAGCCGTATAATCGAGATCCAGGCTGTTCCTGTTGTTGGTATATTAAGCCATCTTCAAGCGGGCTAATGTTCGTATAAGAACCATTAGTAAGGTTGGTATTAGTTCGTGGGCCATGGTTGGTTTCGGCCACCCAATCTGCAGGGGGTTTACGACTGACGCAAATTGTACATGGGGGTTGAGGTGTGTTGCATCGGTGGCATAGCTTATTGTCTTGGATTGGATTTTCATAGGGTTTGTTGCATTCAAAACAAAACACGTTAACGAATGTATCCTTTTGAGCATAGTCATAGAGAGCTGGATACGACGGAACACAAACAAGTCGAAATTCAGCAGCTTCAACAAACATGCCCTGCCGGAGAAGCTGTTCGTTGAAGGTTTTGAATATTAGCTCTCGCTCTTCCTGGGGTAGAAGCTCGTCGCAAGAGCTGTAAAGAATGTGCATTTTATGAAGAAGGTGAGACGCCGAGAGTATGTCAACAGATGCACTACTACAGTAGTGTTTTATTATTTCCCTTACGATTGTTTGAACACCCCAGGGTGTGTCCGACGTAGACTTTGGACAGAGCGGGAGGGTAACAGACGTTTCTGCCTGCAGAGAAGGGTTCCGTGTACCAGGTGGGGTTTTAAATCGTGCTGGAGGACGAGAATACCCAACTCGTGAAGGCTTTCTTATGGGGGATGACTCTGCCAGGAAAGGTAGTGGGCTGACAGGCCTTTCAAGGTCAACGGTCGCAGATTGTATAGGTAGATCCTCTAACGACATGTCACTCATTGAGTCGCTGTGGTTTTCCCATCTCCCGGGCCTAGGAGGAGAGCTCCCTTCTAGCTCGGGTATATCATGTAGCGACCCTTCAGTTGTCGGTGGCCAGCCTTCATAACGCGAAGGCTCATTTGTGAGTGAAGAAGATGCCTCATCAAAGGACTTTGTGCGGTGGGAGCTATCCGAAGCTGAAAACATAGGAAAACTCTCTCCAGAGTCATGGCGTTGGTATGTAACGGGAATAGAGGGTCTCTCCTGTGCCGCACGCTCCATTGATAACAAGCGTTTGCGAAAGACTTGATGGGTCTGTGGCGCAACAATGTCGCCATGTTCCTTCTTATTGACTTCCTCGTCTGCTTCGCCTTCATCTTTAATGGCCGATTCATCACCAGCGGGTTTAGGGTGAGGTTTCTCATCACGCCTCCATTCTGCCCTACCAGATATAGCTCGAGGAGCTGATCTTGTCTGGTCTGGAATTACTTCTTCACCATTGGGTTGAGTTGAGCGCTTGTTTGTTGGAGTTTTCATTCCATTGGTATCTTGAAGCCAAACAGCTTCGGCATTATCAAGGCCTAGGCCAGCCACACTCGCCTGCGCCTGTTTGCTTAGCACCTCATCACTTGATAAAATCAGTGATGGGATCGGTCTTAGTTGCCCAAGCTCTCCATTTAAGTCTGTATTTGGTACCTGCCCGCCAGCTATAGCAGCAGCAATTGATGAATCGGGAATGGGTCGCGCAAGTGGAGTTGTAGCACCAGAATTAGGCTCTGGACTTAGTGTCATAAGTCTTTGAGAATCTCCATCAACGACACCTTTGAAGATTCGGGTCTTGGATTTTTCAGAAACAGTTGGATCAAGCTTTATTATATTAGTGCTACTACCACGGCTACCAATCTTAGGGGCAGCTTTGGAGGTACTGTTTTGTTTTAACTCAAGTTGACGCTGCTTGTGTTGATTTAGCAGCTCCTGTGAAATGGCATACCTTACAATTCGCCAAGTCTGCGCCAACCGGCCGAAGCGTACAGCTGCAGCTTGCAAGGTATTCTCGTCTAACCCGTCTAGAAGGTGTTTAACAACTTCAACTGACATATTCCGTTCGTTGAGCGGGTCTGCCAGTAGTGGTGAATAATGATGCACTAGATAATGGAAAGCATCCGGGTTGAATGTTGCTCCCTTAACACGGCCTATCATGCCATCTTGTTGATTGGTAATATTAAAGATATTACCGACTGACTTGACAAGTGGGAGGACCTGTAGTTCATCGTCTTGCATAGGTGGGGTAGCACTAAGGGATTTAGAGCTTCTGGCTGATGATATCTTGTTTGAACGTTTTCGGATTCCAACCATTTGAGATCCATCATCGGGAGCTTCGTCAGTGAGACTGTGGCTAGCAGTGTGTAACTTGTCCTCGCCCTCCTTGGCCCTTCGTTGAGAAGGTACAGGGACGGATTCAACAGTTTCTGTATTGCTGTAGTTATAGCTCTGCCTGTGTCTTCTTCGACGTGGTTCAAAAAATGCGAGAACTTTGCCATCAGGGCTCCATGTTACCGCACATGGAGCTCTCCGCTCTATAGCTTCAGGGGCTAAGCTGATATCAGTCTGCATGAATATACCCTCCGAAGTAACGGTCCATAGATAATCTTGGGAGTGCCATAATAGGTCTGTAGCCGAGTTGGCATAACGGTCAAGTTCCTTGTATGGAATGTGTGGCCTTCTAAAGTCCCAAATGTGGATACGGGGGTCTTCCTGATCGTATGACGTAACAATCTGAGTAGATTCCCAGCTGGCGGTCTCATAATCATGACCTGTCAAGGACGGTGGTCGCCAGCGCGCATTTGAAACAGCCTGCGGTGTCCTCAGTTGGAGGCACGGTTTTTGTCTTCGGTCAGTCGAAGAGAAGTTCCACACTTTTACTTGGCGGTCCACACTGCCGCTGAGAAGATGTCTGCCATCGGGGTGCCAGTCCACAGACGAACAGGCTTTTTCATGGGCATTTATCCGTATAACAGGAACATTGTCTTTACGAATGTCCCATTTTTGGATGACACCACTGTCTGTAGCTGTGGCAAACTCTACAGGCTCAGCAGGAGACCACCTGATATCACGTACTGCCTCGCTGTGGCCATTGAACACGCTTGTACTCCCTATATGCATGGCAGCTCTATCACTAGACACCGTGCGTAAATCCCATAGTCGCACGGTGGCATCCTGGCTTCCAGAAAGTAACCAGGCCCCACGATATGGGCTGAAGGCGAGTCGATGGACCTGGCGTGAATGCTCATGGAACCGGCTATACTCCACGCCAGGGCGGCTCAGGTCGTAAACAACAATACGTCCATTGCTTGTTGCTGCGGCGATGATTCGGTTATACTCCGAATGAGACCACTTGACATCCTTGGTAGCTAGGTGTTCTTTGTTTTTGGTGGACGGTCCAGAAGGGTGGTGGTGGCTGGAGGAGTGGCCGATCACAGCGGACCGGATGTTTGTCTCTTCAACACACTGTGAAGACGTGACGCGTATTGTCTTGAGGATCTCCCTTCCGGCGACGACGGCGTGAGTGCGCTGTGGGGAGATGTCAACAGCCGATATTGGGATTCCTGTCTTATGCGTGATTATCGGAGCGCTGCCTGGACTAAAAATAGAATACCCATATCGTAAGACTGCTGTTTGTATTTCTCAAAGCATCAAAATGATCTGCTGCGCCCTTGAAGGACAAATTGTTCTCATTCTAAGACACCGGAACTTACGGAGAAATGGTATAACTGGGTCTAGTCACCAGGGCGGGAGGTGGTGTTGGGACTGGCAGTGGAGAAGTAGGCTGTGGGCTTGGAGGCCTGGAACCATAGATGAATGGATGAGCGAGCCGCGCAAGAGCACTGGTAGCTCTGTTTGAATAGCGCTGGGGTGGTAAGGGAGGTGCCGGGGGAGGTGGAGGAGGTAGCGGCGGCGGCGGCGGTGGTGGAGGGGGTGCAGCACCAGCAGAGGCACCTGGAGTTGCGATGCCTGAGCTGTGGCCGCGCGGTGAATCGGCCATTGTGGTGTGAAGCAAGACGAGAGATCAGATCGGCCCCGCTCGATCTGCTGACGTCTGGTGATCCATCGCCTGCTCGCCTCGAGACAAGGTGGTGGCCAGGGATCGTGATCTTGTTCTTGCGCCGTGACCATGAATCGCGAAGTGCCTCTCGATGTCTCTTTTTGCTTCTTTCGGTGTTAAGAAGCGTCACGTGATCGATTTAAGGTTCACAGCCGCATGTCAGCAACATCGAGCTGTTGACTCGGTGGACATCGCCCATGGTGGCATACTCCGTACGGATACAAGGGAGGGTATAATATTGAATATTGCGTGACGGCATGGGGTTTCGACGCTGCGCCCCCCTCTCCCTCTCGGCGACTGTTTGACAAATGGGATCTTCAGCATTCGCCGGGCGCGGGTTGCAAAGAGGCTCTGCGATTGGGTCTTAATATGGAGTTATTGGACAAGGGAGATACCCAGCGGTTCAAATTGAAATATTGCTGTTAATGCCACCCGTCGAGCAGCTGCGGAGGGTATTACGGAAGATATCGCGGAGCCGGGACCAACTAACATTATCATCCCGGCTCATGGCCGCTGTTTGGAAGGCAGAGGAAGTCTCAAAGACGCCTTTGAATGTCATCGTGTCTCCTATACCTATTGGGCCAAGAATAGCCTAGGATGGGTGAACTGAGAGGGATGTAGCTATTCCATGTTTCCATGTTTAAAGGTAGGAGAGGTATTTCCACAGGAGGACCTTGCTTGCTTCGGACGCTACATCCCGTTATCGGATCAAGATACGCGCATGTTCAATGGGCCTAGTAGTATCTATCCATTCTAGTATGGGAACCATCATACTATTGGTAAAGCTCTGGAGAAGCTCCCTTACAGCCATAGGAGTTCCATTTACCCCGAAGGGCCGAAATCTCACAAGCGACTGGACGAAACTTAGCCGGCCTCACTTGGCGAGTAGATTACGCTCTTCCATTCTACTTCTTTGGTTAGCCTACACTGTTGTTCAGGGAGCTCTTTGCAAATATTCACCTTGGAATCAGGTCGAAGATATCTGAGACACTACACTTGTGCTCTGTGTAAACTTTCTAGATCGGCCAGCTGGAGATGAAGATCCCACTTCAAAGGCTATGTGAGGTCTTGTCTGTCATTCAATCATACGAGGCGGCACGGTTCTCGCCAAAGGTCCTCAAGAGGCATATAACAGAGTTTTTACTTGCAGATTTTAAATTGCTTGGTAGAATTGCTTTAGCAAGCTGTGTATATGACCTTTTGTAGCTTTTCTTTTGCTGGCTGTGCAATCCATTTTAATAATGATGAATATGGCGTGCACTTCAAAAAGGTTCTGTGGGTCTTCTGGACATTCTACAGCCATTGACTGACAGACTCGGCCATAGATGGGGCAAGATAATGGCTAAAAGCAGCTTTGAATAGCATGTACTCTCTATATTATGAAGAATTCCAAGCCCGAGACTGTGAGAATATGCAAAGTGGCTTTCTACAGTCGTTGGGCCATATAATCAGAACGCCAACTTGAGGATGCTGTAGACCCGTAACTAGTTATACAGACAATGTGAATACAGACGGTAAGCACCCAAAGAAAAACATACCAATTGCTCTCAAAGGCGCTGGTTATCGCCCTTGGAGAAGGATGAGGTTAAGAATTTCCTTAATGGGCTGAAAACTCTCACCAATCACATGACTAACATTCGACGGCCAGCGAAGGATTGAAGC
>NW_003315306.1:0-3704 GCF_000151505.1 Trichophyton verrucosum HKI 0517 | reverse complement strand
TTTTTTTTCCAATATTTATTATTTTTTAAAAAAGTTTTTTTCTTAAATTTAATATTATAAAATAAATTCCTCTCTTAAACTTTATTTATCCTTTTTAAGTAGTATATTAAGGTATCCTTTTTTAATAAATTCTTTATTTTTTAATCTTTTTTTATATTATAATAGAGTTTTCTTTATAGTATAAATAATAGTATTTCTTCATTATAGGTATATATATAATCTACTTAATAACTAGAAGTATTTATAGAATTCTTTATCTCTAAGTAGTATAGAAGTATAAAATTATATATATTTAGTATTTTTATTTATCTTCTCTACCTTCCATTTAAACTTTTAGTTATTATAAAGTATTAAAAATTAATATAATTGGAGAAAACTTTTACCAGTTATTTATTTTCTTCCAAGTAGTATTATTAATATTGAAAAATTATTATCATTATAGGTAATTCCTTATTATATATATTATAGCAAGCTTCGACTTTTACGAATTTTTAAAACTAATATACCACCAAATACTATAATATATTATTCTATAATTATAAGAGAATAACTACTATAGTATAAATTAATATATCTAATTTTATCCATATCTTCTACAAGTACTAATATAAAGTAGTTTTTTAATTTTTAAAATATATTATTTATACTTTTTATCTAAATAAATATTAGTCTTTTTTCTTTATACTCTTTATAAGCTCGAATAGTAGATTTACTACTCTACAGTATATATAACTAAATCTTCTATAGCAATTTATAAATTTTAAAAATACTTAGATCTTCTTAATATTTATAAGAATTAATTATTCTATTATTATTAAAATTTTACTTTATTCTATTTCGATACTATTATTACTTATAATAAATTTGAGAAATATAATTTTTTCTACTATAAATCTATATTTTATTACTTTTATAAATAAATATATTTACTGTAGTTACTTTAATATAATAACTATATATTCTTTATATACTTTTAAATTTTTGAATAAATTAGAATATCGTTTAAATATATTATATAGAACTTATTTAATAGATCTATAAAAACCTTATTAATATAATTTTAGAAGTTAACCAAAGTATTTATAAAACTAAATGGTATTATATAGTATTCGAAGTATCTATACCTAATTTTAAAAGTAGTCTTCTATTTATCCTTCTTTTTAATTAGAATTCTATAGTAAGTATCCCTTAAATTAAATTTTAAGAAGTATTTCGCCTCTTTTAGTTTATCCAGTATTTTACTAATTAGTAGTAATAGATATTACTTTTTAAATATAATTTTGTTTAGTCTTCTATAATTTATATATAATTTTAATTCTTTATTTTTTTTTAATATAAATAAAATTAGTACTTCTATAGAGCTTATGGACTACTATATCTAGTTCTTTTTAAGCGCTTTATCTAAGTAATCTTTTAATACTTATAATTTAGTTTTAGATAAGTTATAGATTAGTATAAAGGGTAGAGTTATTCTATCCTTTATCTCTATAGTATATTTCATCTCTAGTAGTTTAAATATAGCCTCTATATTCTCTTCTTGAAAAATATTAATATATAGCTATATAAAGTCTAGTAAGATTAAGTTTTCTTCTAATTTTTCTCTTTAATTAAAGTTACTATAGTTATAAAAATAGAAGTTTTAATTAATACTTCGCTTATAGTATTATAGGTGGTAATTAGTTTTATTTATTTTCTTTCTTTATTTCTAAATATGAAAGCCTCTTTTTTTCTAATTAATATCTAGATTAATCTTTTTAAACTATAGAAACTCTAGAATAATATTATAGTTAGTAAGTATAATAATATAAAATTTATAAACTAATTTATATTTTTCTTTAACTTTATTATATATTTTTATATTTAAATTATAGATACTAAATATTTTTACCTATTTTTTATTTCTTACCTTAATATATATTATCTTTATTAACGCTAAATCTAGGGCGTATTTCTTTATCTAAAACTAGTTAATATAATTTACTTCTATACCTAAGTCGACCAATATTATTACTCTTATTAGTCCTTTTAAAATTTTAATATCTACTAGGATATAGAATAATATAATATTTATTTCTTCCTTTTTTCTATCTTTAGTAGTTTTCGTTATTCTAATAGTAGCCTTTTATAATTAGGAGTTTATTTTTATCTTTTACTCTTCTTTTATCTTTTTCTAGATATAGTATTTTTTATTATTATAAATATCTATTTTATAATAGCTATACTATTTACCTATAGTTGGCTTATTATTATTTTCCTTAAACTTTTTTATTTAAAGTTTAGATTTAATCTACTAGTTATATTTTTCTTCATTAGTTTATTTAGTTGTCTTAATTTTTATTCTTTTTCTTCTATAGAGTTATAGTAATAGTTTATTCTTTTCTTTCTTTTAAATAAATTTCGCTTAGTAGTTACTAGTTAATTTATAAATTCTTTATAGTTAAGATCTTTTTTATTAATAGTGTACTTATTAAACTATATAACCATTTTAAAAATTACTTTACTTATTAGATTTATTTTTTATAAATACTTATTAAATTTCTATTTTAAATAGCCTTCGAATACTAGTAGAAATATTAAAAATTTATATATTATCTAGTTTTCCCTCTATTAAGCTTCTATATACTTATGATAATAATTATAGAAAACTCCATTTAGATCTAATACTTCTTACTATAGCTAATCTATAAATGTAATCTATATTAGAACTTAATCTCTATATATAGATAAATATTAGTACTAATATATTAAGAGGTAGCTATTAAAGTAAGTTACTATCTCTGGAATTTTATTTATCTTATTATTTATAAAATAGACTTTTTGATATATATAAAATATTTTTATATATATTATAAAATTCTTCATTTTCTTCTAATTAAGTACTATAAATTTTCTTAATACCTTCTTTATATGTATATTTATTAGATTCTTTCTATCTATTATAGAGAGGTTCTCCTACTAGCTCGCAAGTTCTATAATTTCTAGTTATTAATTTCCAATATTCTAAAGATGGAGTTCTAGATTTTTTACATATTCTTATTCCGAAATAGTATTAGATATATTAATTTTAACTAGAGCTATAGTAGAGTATATATTAATAAGTATAGAATTAGTTATTTAATTTTTATTATTAATACTCCCTTCTAACTTTTATTTAAGGAGCCTCACCTATCTCTCGAGCTTATATAGTTTCTTCTTTTCTTTTATAAATATAATTTATTATTTTACTTTCCTAATAGCTTATTAGATATACTTTAGTTTAATTATTAGATTCTCTCCTCTAAATTTCTACTCTATACAGCTCTTCTATAGGGTTTCTCCACTTAATTTAGAATTTCCTTTTTAGAATTTTAATCTATCGCGGTATTTTCTCCTTATATATCTATAAATATTATTTATATTATAGGTACTATTCTTACTAATAAAATATTCTTTTAAAGAGTAATTAGAACTATAAGGCGCTAGACTTATAGATACTATAAGTAGCTTTATATAATAATTATTATACTACTATAAGCGGGAACTTATGGTAGAAATTATAATTTATAAGAAACTAATTACTAGTTCTTCCTAAGAATATAGCGATAATATCTTATATATATATATATATATACTTATATAATCCATTAGAGCAAGATAAGTTACGTGGTTAACCTAGTTATCTGTATAATATTCTCTTGAGCGCTTCTCGCGTTTATTAGGTTTTT
>NW_003315305.1:0-10447 GCF_000151505.1 Trichophyton verrucosum HKI 0517 | reverse complement strand
ATTTTAACTAACTAGTTATCTGCAACTTTTTTTACTTTGCTGTTCGACGTCAAGTTCGCGAACTCTCAACTAACTAACTAGTTGACACGTCTTAACTTCTTACTTACCGCGCATCAACTGGTGACTGACGCCGCTGCGGCCGTGACAGCAGACGAATATACGGATTCCCAGTCCAGCAGAGACCCTGCGATGCCGTGAGCCATGAGATTCTAACCCGACCGACCACCATGGGCCGCAGTTGACCGTCTCTCTCACGCAGCACACATACAGCGTCATGCAAGCCGGCAGCGCAGCTCAACGACCAAACAGCTCCAATTCCTTCTATTCCTCTCCTTCTGCTGCTCTATTGCTCTACTAGCCAGTCCTCTGTCGCCGGCCTTCTCCCGGAGGGCGTGTAAAGGATGTCTAATGGATCCGGGTCTGATGCGCTGAAGAGTTCCACCACCACCAGTAAGGCCGGCCGGGACACCAAACACACATCCCATCCCCATCGTCTGCAGGTGTAAGCATGGACTAACTTGATGTGCGGACGCAAGCAGCTACCAAACCGGTCTTCCATTTCGCCGCCGGCCTCTTCTCAGGTCTCACATCTTCCATCCTCCTGCAGCCGGCGGACCTGCTCAAAACCCGGGTTCAGCAGTCCGGCCAGCCAACCTCTCTCCTGCCCACCGTCCGCGCAATTCTAGCCTCGCCCAATCCCATCCGGAACCTATGGCGTGGAACACTCCCGTCAGCCCTCAGAACCGGGTTCGGATCGGCCCTCTACTTCAGCTCTCTTAATACACTACGGCAGTCGGTGGCCATAGTCAAGCTACATACCAAGGGAGACAATGGCAGCAGTACCACTAATTCTTCTTCTTCCTCGCCGCGGACTTCGGCCCTGCCTAAGCTGTCACACTCAGCAAACCTGCTGACTGGAGCCGTGGCGCGAGTATCGGCTGGGTTCATCATGATGCCTGTCACCGTGCTGAAGGTGCGGTACGAGTCCGATTACTACTCGTATCGGAGCCTCTGGGGGGCTGGTAAGGACATTGTTCGGACAGAGGGCGTCAGAGGATTGTTTTCCGGGTTTGGAGCAACTGCCATTCGCGATGCGCCGTACGCCGGCCTCTATGTCGTGTTCTACGAACAGTCCAAGCGGTCCCTGTCCGCCCTTCTATCGTCCCCATCTCGAAGTAGCAAAGGTGAGCTGGAAAAGGAAGCCGTCTCGTCGATGCCGTCCGCAGCTTATGTTCACTTCCTCTCTGGCGCACTTGCGGCAGGCTTGGCGACAACTATCACCAACCCGTTTGATGTGCTCAAAACTCGCGTGCAGCTGATGCCCTCCAAGTACCGCAACATGTGGCATGCTGCAAGGCTGGTTTTACGTGGTGAGGGCGTCAGGAGCCTATTTGGCGGGCTGAGCTTGCGTATTGGGCGGAAAGCCATTAGCTCTGCCTTAGCCTGGACGATCTACGAGGACCTGATATTGCGTGCTGAGACCTCCCGGTGGGCCCAGCAGGAGAAGAGCATGCTAACTTGATTCAGACCTCCTTCTCTCCTCTACTCAATCTGTATCATTACTATCATTATCATTATTTATTATTATTATTATTATTATTATTATTATTATTATTATCTGCTACTTCGTCTCCCCTTCTTTTCTGCTACAGTGTCATTGAATCCCAGATGTATGGTGTTCTGGTATTGATTTCAGGCGCGCAACGTACTCCGTACATGTATGCATTGTTGGGTTAGCTAAAAACAGGCGGCCATGAAACGTTAATATCCCAGCTCATATCAAGAACTATTTTCAATATGTGAAAGTAGATAAGTATCAACAATATTACAAACCATCTAGGTTTCTAGACATTAGAATTAAAAGGGGAGGAACCAGCAGGGTATAACTTGAGTCGTCCATTAAACGCCAACGCACACTGCGTAGCCAAGCCAAAGGCTTGCACAGCTCGTGCCAACCGCCGGGTTCCATTTATACAGGTTATCCAACGAAATACCGTTGACCGCGGCGATGTCGTAGCAGGTATCGCCGCTAACTACAGTGTGCCACTTCTGACAGTTTGAGGCCACGCCTGGCTGCGTGGGTGCGGGCGGAGGAGTCCCTGGACTGGTGGGAGTGGCCGTCGGGCTTGTGGTCGAAGTGCCCGTGGGTACCTGGACAGGGGTGGTTCGGTACCAGTTTGCTCGGGGATCCCCCAAGCATTCTCCAACAGTGACAGCTAATACCAAGAATGTTAGCCTGTTGGATCCAAAATGTGATGGGATAAATAGAAGGTTAGAAATAATAACTGGATATAAATATACCTTTCAGGCCTCTCCGTTTCAACTCGTCCAGGAGTTGCTGGATCAGGAGATCAACAGTAGTTTGATGTACGTCATGAGCCAGCGCAATGCTACCACCTGCGTTTAGACCATCCCTAAAAAAACCAACGCTGACACTAACGCCGTCAGGAGTATCATGCTCATAATCCTTGGTGTCAATATCAGCTTCGATAACATGATACTTAAGGTCGGCCATAGTCTGCAAGACCAAGGGGCTATATGCAAAGTAAGGCACGCGCATATAAGTCGGGCGGTATCCATTAGTAATAGTAGCCAGAACGTCATCGAGCTTTGTCATTTCAGATATGATGCCGGCGCTATTAAGGGTGGATAGATCGGCGTGGTCGTAGCTATAACTTGGTTAGTAGTTTGTACAAACCGGCAATTGGACTAAAAATCACTCACGTATGGGAAGCAATCTGATGGCCGGTGTTAAAGGCTCGGAGCATCACGGAGCTATAGTCTGTAATAGACCCAAAGTTCTGAGCATTAACAAAGAGTGTTGCCTTGGCCCCATTTGCGTCAAAGATATCCAATAGCTTGTTGGTATAGTCATAGGGACCGTCGTCAAAAGTGATTGCAACAGTGCCCTTCACAGTGCAGCTCCGGATGACTTGACCAAACGGTACAACAGTAGTGGGGGTAGACGGGGCGGCAGCGGAGGTGGAGGTGAAGGCAGAGGTAGAAGAGGATGTGGTGGAGGTTGAGGCTGAGGAGGCAGTAGCAGTAGCAGTCGATGAGATAGCAGGTTGGGCTGTTGAAGTTGCTGGCTGGGGAGTTGGAGTAACTGGCTTTGACGACGTAGTTGTAGGCTTTGTCGTAGTGGTTGCTAGTCCGGTCGTCGATGTCGCGGGTGTAGTTGTTGTAGTCGCAGCCCTAGTGGACGGCCTGGGAAAGGGAAACCACCAGTCCGGGATCCATGACTTTCCCACAAGCTGCAGTAATTCGGGATGCAATGGTCCGGCTGCAGCGCAACAGGCAAGCAGTGCGGCAACGAAGAACGTGTATAACCGCATTAACATGATGAAGGATGTAAAATAGGGAGAAAATTTTATATAGATATAAAATATAACAAAAGAACACCCAGATGAAAGGAAAGGTAGCAGGAATATGAAACGGACGTTAAAAAAGAGTGTCTGGTATAATCATCTAAACGAGTGACAGTTAACAGCGGGCTGATGGACTGAAGCAGGGTCAATGAGCATAGTATAGTAGTCCGAGAGTGCCATTCTTTCTTTATATATTAATATTCAGATCCTTGCCCTTGACAAGACCGGACTATCAAGGGAAAAGTTGAGAAACCAAATTGTTCTCGTACTCGGCAAGAGGCGAGCGGGTCTTCCAATCAGTCAGTCAGCGAGATGCCAGGGGTAGAGGCAGTTGTTGGAAGTAGCCGGACTGCCCCAAAATATGGAGATAAAATTGTGCACGTTCCCACCCATTCTGACCCAGAAGATCTAGATGGGAAAGTGGGCTGGAAGGCTCTGTATCAAAATTCTTGCTTGCATGCAGGGGACGGATCCAATGACGGATCTGGCAGACTTCCAAGGGTGTTGCATATATGACTGGTCCCGGCATATACTGGCCAAACAGATACTGCATATGTGTCTCTTCCCTATGAGAATAGCCATGTTTCTTCGTTTTCATAGAGAGACAGGCATTAAGTAAGTACCCGTCCAACTTTTGATGTATTTTTGAGTTGGTCAGGTTACGGCGTGGAACATGTCTCAACGATGGTGTGCTCCAAATTGACCATCGTCTCATCCTTCGCTACACTGAAGAAAAATAGCTTCAGAGAGAAGATATCTTGACCAGCGTTTTCTGCGCGCATGGGAGAAAGTTCGCCGTCCAGGGGTATCCAAGGAAAACCACCAATGAAAAGGGCGCCTTGAAGCCATTCTTCGCTTGACATGTGGGTGGTCCATGATCGATCGTCTAATCCGATCCCAGATACCGAGGTGGCGACGGATCACATACATTCCAGGCACAAATCTAGATACCATTAGCGCCTCCAGGGCTCTCCGCACTCTGACTATATCCCAAAAACGTCAGCTGTAGCCGCAATAATTGGCCTCCGTTGGCGGCGCTGTATATCCGTTTGTGCGGTGTGAACTTATCTCTGTAGAATAAACCTCTGGTGAGAAAAAAAAAACCTCGCTAAGACGTTTCATGATGGTCCCTTAACAGATAAATTTGATGTCGCAAGTGAACTCCGGAGGCTTGCATGGTGGCGTGAAGCCAGCGCTGCAAGGCGAATCACCAACTCCTCCCGAGCTGAACGGCAATTATCCCTTCGACAATGGAAGATATGCTCTGGGAGAAGCCGTGTGACTATCCGCGGAATCACCGGTTGCTAATATAAATTAATATGTTGGACCCAGCTTGTCGGATCGGACACTTCTCGATTCGTGCACATCTTGTGTACCATGTTGAATCGGTTAGTCACCGAAATGTACTGGGACTGATTCGGGCTAGCAGGGGTGAATACGGGATTAATCGAAGACGGTGGTTTGACCGAGTCATCGTTTGTTCGTTTTGTCCATCGATTCCTCTTCGTGATGATAAGCGGACGATGGAGTTAATTAAAGTGTTTTATGTGGCTAAAATTAGACTTTAAGTTTACTGGCCAGACTTTGCTAACTAATTTATTTAGTTACCATTGGTTTAAACAGCGTTAGTCTAACTATAAAAACGATATTTTATTTGTTTGATTTTGTTCGATTGTTTGATTTTGTTCGAGGAGTTTAAGCGAACCATGACTGGCCAGTTAAACACAGCTATATTAAACACAAATAGCCAATGATAATTAAATACCGTTTGTGCTCGTTGTGAGAATCTTGGAATAGAGGTCAGTTCAATATACTCTATGTACTTTTCTGTTGATCTGTAAACATGAGATTATATTGTAAGAGTCATAATCATTCAAATGAAAGACAAATAGAAGAAAGTGTCCACATTAATCGGACAATAAACATATAGAAGATAGAAGGGAAGTGAATAGAATATGAAATAGACGTAAACCCATACAAAGAAAATATAAAGAAACCCATATACCACCAATCCGTCTACCAAAATAGGCTCCTCCGGTCCTGTTTCTTCCTAACAAGGTATAAGCCATCTCTCTTCTTGTCATTGACCTTCATTTCAACGGTTACAGGACCGTTGTGAGGAGAAGCAGTCAGAGTACGCTGTCCACGTAATTTGCGGGTATGGTCAAAGAGTCTGTCCTGCTCCTCTTGACTGAGAGAATGGTAGATAAGCATATAATCTGCATCGTTCTATAATTCAGTCATACTAGTTAGCGAGGAATTCTTAGGTTCTCACACAGTAATCGGTAGAGACAACACTTACAGGATCAAATTCCCAAATCAGACTAAAAGCATCAAGAGTTCGAGGTTCGAGATAGCGGCGATGAACCTAAAAGGCAGAAGTCATTAGTTGGACCAGTGTTTCAAATACAATTATCTACAAAGCTTAGGGTAACAATATAAGCCAGATAGCTAGAACATACCTTAACAAATGCCTCTTCGTCTTCTATTTGCCTGTGCTTTCCGTGGTGGACATGTTTTTCAACATGGACAAGCTCCATTTCCTTGAGTGACTTGCCTTGCATGATGGCAGTAATCTTGTCCTCGGAGAAACCAGCACTGCCTAACAACTGGTTTACCTTGTCGTTGAACTCCTTCTTGGCCTTCTCTGCTTCTTCTTTTTGCTTCGCCAACCTTTCAGCCTCCTTCTTCTTGTACTCCTCAATGGCACTGGCTTTTAGTTTGGCCTCCTTCTGCAATCGCTCCATTTCGTCCTTCTCCTTCTGGGCAATTTCAGCCTGTACTTTCTCTCGAATTTTCCTCTCGCGCTCCTTTTCCTCACGCTCCTTTTCCAGGGCTTTCATTCGCTCAATGAGGAGAGCATCTTCCATTTTTCGCCTGGCAAGCTCATCACTTTCCATTTTCTTGAGCCTTTCAAATTGTATCTCTTTTTCAATATCTCGTCGGGTCAAGGGGTGATCATCACGCTCAGGCCGTTTCTCTAACCGTCCCATCTCTTGCATCTCCATATATTCCTGCAATTTCCGCCATCGCCTTAGACTCCGAATTTCCTCTTCTTTGGCAATACGAATCTCTCGTTCCAGTTCGGTCTCTTGTCGAGGCTGTGGCTGAGTCTGTGGCTGAGGCTGAGCAGAAGCGTTTCCACTGCCCTTGCTCGCCTCAATGCGTTCACGTTCCTCGCGACGGATGCGGTCTTCACGACGCATGCGATCCTCTTCCTTTCTCATCTCATCTAGTTCCCGTTCTCGCTGTCTGATTCTCTCCAGGCGAATCTCAGCTTCGATTTCGGCTCTTCGAGATGGTTCTTCACGTTCCAGGCGGCGAATAGCCCTGCGCTCATGACGAATAATGTCATCCTCTAGGTCACTCAGTGCATCGGCCAATACAGGCCGTCGCTGGGAAGCAGATCTTGCCCGACCGACTGGCACCTGTGGGGGGGCTAGCTTAGTGTTTTCTTGCAGGTCATTCTTGATATCAATGTATATCTGAGCATCGCCCCCACGGTATGGGTTGGCGACAGATGCAGAACGCGGCCGCCTTTTCTCTTCAACGACAACCTTTTCACGGGGTCGACGGTGGATACGGTGATAGAACTCCTCTTCCGAATCGGTATCCGAGTCTGCGTGGCGGTAGTATTTCCGATACATGACTCTCGAGTTTGCACGAGTTTAGTAAAAAGGTATATATGGTGACGCTGGCGTTGTTAGCCAAATGGCCGTGCTGCACTGGGCTCCAACGCAGCTTCGTAGGCGTTATGTTGCCTGGATAAGAAACGTTCCCTTGGTTTCGTTTGCGGATGGCGTACGCAACTCGAGGGAGGGAACAAGAAGTTCTGGTACTTCCGGTAACAGTGATGTTTGACCCAGATTATTTAAGGATAAACTGACGATAAGTCAGGAGCGAGGAGCTCTCGATATTCGATGGTTGGATGAGAAAAGGTGGTTGGGAAGCCTGTGGAAGAGTGTCGTGACGTTGAAATAAATACGTCCGGCTCGGAAAAGGTGGGCGCCAGAGCCGCAAGCGAGAATGAGGGGCTCCTCTGATAGGGCAGCAATCAAGGAGTCTGTTGGCGCCTGGGGACAGCGCAAGGCTCCAGCTTCAGGTTTCAGGACGGCGTTGAGCGTTCTCAAGGCTCAAAGCTCAGTGGTTTTCCTCGTCTTGTCGATGCCGCCGAGATATGTACGCAGGCGTTGGGACTCCCTGGCGGAGGGGAGTAGAATCAGGTTTTGTCATGCGACGGCATGCACCCTTGTCACGCCTATGGATGTTGTGTCTGCCCAGCAGGGCGGCTAGTAAAACACCGCGGCCCCGTCACGGGAGAAAGGGAAGCCCAAGTATGGGGCATGTATGGGGCACGAAGCAGTGTCAGTCAGCCACCCAGCCACCCAGCCATCCGGACGTTGGGCATGCACGTCTGAAAGCCGACAGACAGGCAGTCGGCGGTCGTTTCTCGAACATTGTTACTCACTCACTGGCTGAATCATGCCGGCCTTGCGTTTGCCTGTATTCCCCTTTGCAGTGACTCTCTTATATACTCAAAACATGCATAGGATGCTTCATACTCCGTACCCACGAATAGACTCAAGTTTAAAACCACCGATCAATTACAGGATGGTTCCATGGTTCCCTAAAAAGGCTAACAGCACTCTAAATCATTTGGCCGGACAGCTGCATCATGTCGAGTATTGTTTTCAATGGAGAGAGCGCTTTTAGTCGTATTATGAATGGGACAAATAACCCTGCAAATTCTGTAGCTTGGCGTATCGTCTTGATACTGTGCAGTGTCTCCATAGCTCTGGCTGAAGTGCTGCTTCGTCCGCTCGTCTGCCTTTGATGTTGAGTTCCCAGTTGAAGGAATACAGCCAACTACTAGTATGAAGCTTTCTCGCGTAAACCAGCTTGTTGCCATATACTTGTCATGAACCATTTGTTCCGCATGAAATATCATGGTGGCTTTTCACCCATTATTGCAGTAGTCAGGCCGCAGCGACCAAGGTAGAGAGGCCCACCCTTTACCGATGGCCGTGCCTGAATAACTGTCCAAGAATAAAGACGCTTGAATCCATACTATGACCTTCCGCCACTCCGCAGCATCTGTTCTATATGTTCGCGACTGTTTTTATGCGTCGTCTCCAAGTAGTGTAGCCTCTTTTCGAGAGTTGTAATCTCTGTTTTTAATTCTTTCGTCTCCTTTGACAGTCTTGTGTTCACCTTATCTATCGGCGTGGCAACGAACCTGCGAGATGCAACACACAAAGGGGTTAGACTCCAGTTATTTTAAAGAAGTCATTTGTTCCATCCAGAAATCTTGTGGTTATACGCACATTTTGCCTACGCCTTCATATACGTTCGTGTCCTTTGGGACTTGGCCAATCTCCCCGGAAGTAAGCTCTAATAGACGCATTTCCCGCTGCTTCGCAGTTATCTGAGTCCTGACGACGTTGATCTGTTGCTGAGCAGCAACAGCCTGTGATTCGATCTCCTGTACAAGCTATTTCGTAGAAAACGGCCATACAGTTAGTTAGTGTTCTTTACTTCGCTTGGTGCAAAACGAGGGGTGAGCCATCTTTCCTTCCTTCCTTACCTTCTGGAGAGCTTCATTTGGAATGGACATCGTCGTTGCGTCAGCTGATGACAGCCTGACTAGGAAGTTAGAGACTGTAACTTGACCGTAAGTGCGATGGAGACAGAATAAAACCGTGAGAGCTGCTCGCTTTTGCTCCAAAAGTTAGCGTTGATGCTTCGAAGTTCGTTTGCGCAAGGATCTCACGTGATAGTTACCTAATGTGGCTAATTCCAGCCGAACTTAAGTGAGTGGCTGATATTGGGATTGATTATGTAATTAACTGCTACTTCTATATCTTTAGTCCCTAGCCTATTCTAGAAAGGATAATATTATTATCTTTATTATATTGAAAGCTACTTTTAAAACTCTATTATTATTTATTTTATATTAATTATAAGTTTAAATTTTATAATTTTTAAATATATAAAAATTATCTAGAATTTTTTAAAATTTAATCTTTTATAGAAGAATTATTATACTTTATTTTAATTTAACTTTATTCTATAGTAATATTATAAAATTTAATTTAAAATATTAAATTATATTTTATTTATTATTTAATTATTATTAATTTTATTTTACTATAATTATTTTTAATAATTTATATTTTTTAAATTTTTAAAATTATATTGAATTTTAAAAATAAATTATTGATATTATATTATATTTTTACTTTTTATAAAAATATAAAATTTATTAATTAACTTTTTTTATTATACTTATTATTCTTTTATTTCTTTTTTATTTTTTTAAAATTATTCTAAAAGTAATACTCTAATTTTATAGAAAAAGATTTATTAACTTTTTTAGTTTTTTGAATAATGGAATAAATTTAGTAGAATTTTCTGTTTTAAATTTAGATAAAAATTTTATGAAGTTAGATTTATTTATAAAAGATAATTTATTATTTAGTATAAACTTTAACTATAGTAAAATAATATCTATTATTAGAAAATTAAATATTTTAAATCTAAAACTAGCTTTATATAAAAGTAAAATACTATTTTATTAATTCTAGAAGAAAAATTATAAAAGAAGTAATATAGCTCCTTATTGAAATTAAAATATAAAACTCTCTAAATTTAAACTATATAGGCTCTTTAATGATATTAAAAAAAGAGATACTGAATTATAGTTTATGAAGTTAAATTAGAAGTTATATTTTTTAATAAATTATTTTTTAAATTCTCTAACTAATTATTATTCTATGTATGAATTATTTTATAATTATTAAAATACTACTAATTAGCTCTATATAAAATTAAATAATAGAAAATTTTAATATTAAAACTCTAATAAATATAGAGATACTAAAGTTATATTTATTATTAAAGAATATTTATATTTATACTTTTTAGAATTTAATTGAAATAAATAATTTACTTCTTTTATTAATAAACTATTAATACTTAAATAAGGCTTATAAAAATTTATTATTTAGTACTATAAAAAGGATAAATTTTATTATTATAATAGAAAAAAATGAATTTTTTATTATTTAAATAAATATTTT
>NW_003315304.1:0-17538 GCF_000151505.1 Trichophyton verrucosum HKI 0517 | reverse complement strand
ATTAAGCTAATTACTAAGCTTCTATTTATATATATATTTTTTTAATCCTAACCTCTTTCTAAAAAGTTAGTAATTAGTTCTTAATCTAATATATATATTCTTATTATATTTAAATCCATATTATTAGATAACTAATACTATAGTACTTACTACTTATCGAGCCTTATAGTTCTAATTACTTAAATATTAAGGGTATTTCTTTACTATTATTATAGAGATTAGATAAATAACTTATTTAACCTAAAGTATATTAAATACCCTAGATAAAATATAGAGAGATCTTTAACTAGAGGTAGTAGTACTATATCTAGAGCTATATTCTAGTAAGAACTCTATTATATAGCTAGATACTCTTACGGTAGAGATAATATTATCTAGTCCTCTAGAATCTAGAATATATCTAACTTTAGAGTGGGAATAACTAGAGTAAGAAGCTTAAGAAATAAAGAAATAGTTAGAGTTTTTATACTAGTAATGGTATAATTAACTACTTAAGTAGTAGATTAATATATTAATAATTAAGCTAGCCTAGCCTAAGCTATCTATAGAGGTTATAAGTAGTACTACTATCGTAGAAGAGCTAAAAGGTAGGCGGAACCTATTAGCTAAGGAATTAGTAAATAAGGAAATATTATACCAATTTATATTTTCTTTGAGCTTACGACAAATATAGATTATAGCTAATATACTTATAATTTTAGACTTAATACTTATAATAAACTAGATAAATAAACCTATATCTATAGTTATTTATAATTATAACTATCTACTACTACTTGCGGGAGTACTATTATAGACATAGAATTTAAAGGACGATTATTATAGAAATATATCTACTAGGAAGTCTATTAAGAAACTAGGCGTAATAAGTATTAAAGAGCTAGAAGTATTTATTTAAGTAAGTACTACTTATTATATATATTAAGCCTATTATTTCTAGAATAATACTTATTTACGCAAGGTATACAAAGCTATATTATACTTTAATAAGAGTTTAGCTAACTCCTAGTATATCTACTCCTTTAATATATCTATACTCCTATCCTAGACTAAATTTATTACCTAAATAAGAAAATAAATTAAGGACTCCATTTGAGCTCCTATCGATTATTAAAAATAATATATATATTTTAAGTAGTATAAAAATTAGTTGGTCTATACTTTTATTATAGAATTATAGAGTATAAAATAGTAGCTAGTAAGCCTTTATATCGAGGAGTAATAAAAGATATATCTATTTAGTAAAGTCTTACTATTAATTAGCTACGATTTTAGTAAGTATACTATATATATTAAAAATATTACTTATAAGTAGCTACTTTTAAAACTTAATATAATCGAGAAAGTAATACTAGACTATTTATCGAAGATTTAGAGTAAGAAATTTAATATATAATCGGCTTTATAAAAAGCTACTTTAGGTTTCTATAACTAATTATAAAACACTATAGGTAGAGGTAAAAAAAATTAATTTAATAAAAAATAAAAAATGGATATATTGGATTCTAAGCTTGGGGCGTAGGACTACTATAAATTATACCCTTAAGGTAAATATATAAATACTTAGTATTATATCTAGAATCGAACTATAGACGCCAATATCTAGGTAGCTAAAGTAACTAGGAAGAATAAAGAGTAAGGGGATAAGGTAAAAAATATCTAAGGCGAGCTATTTATACTACGCTAGCTACTGGAGGCCTCTTAAATTAGTATAAGTATTAGCTTAGCTTCCTTATTTTTATTAAGGTAGAGATAGAATAGAGAATATAGAATATATTAGCCCTAGTCAATTCGGATATATAGGTAAACTATATTAGCTCCTTCTAGACTAAAGATAATAATATTACTTTAGTAAGTTATAATTAAATAAAAGTAGAGGCTATTAATAAAACTTAAGTTAAGTTATATAGTTAATATTAAGTATATATTATAGCTATAGACTACGACGGAAGTACCTAAATAAAAATATACTTATTTTAGATTATAGATTTAAAAGATTATATTTTAGTATTAGAGCTCCCGTAGCTAAGAGCTATTAATTCTAATATTAATTAAATAAATAGTAATTTCTACTTCCGAACGCCTAATATACGGCCCTTAATAAAGATAAAGAATATAATAAAGGAAATACTTATAGATACTGGAGTATATATTAGTATAGTCTCTTTTATATAGGAACCTACGGAGGCTAAAAGTATACCTAAATATATTAAACTCTATATATACCTCTTCTTTAAAAAATATACTACGAGTACTCTACTACCTTTAAAAGTAGAATACTATATTAATTTAGAGTCTAGTATAAAACTACCCTTTTTATCCATTTATAATTCATTAGAGCCTAAGCTCGAGACACTCCAAAACTATATAAATAAGGCTCTTAAAAAGGGATAAATTTAGCTATCTTTAAGCCCGACTAGAGTATCTATTTTATTTATTTCTAAGAAGGATAGTACTATATATTTATATATAAACTATCGACGTCTTAATAATATTACTATTAAGAACTAGTATCTACTACTACTTATTAGTAAGCTTTTAGATAAGTCAGCTTAAACTAAATACTTTACTAAATTGGATCTAAAGAATACTTATTATTATATATTCATTAGGCGGGAGGATTAATAAAAAACTACCTTTCGTACCTATTATAATTATTTTAATTATTAAGTACTATCTTTCGGACTTATAAATATACCTATAATATTTTAAATATATATTAATATAGTCTTTACTAATCTACTTAATAATTTCTATATTATTTATATAGACGATATCCTAATCTTTTTAAAGATTCAGGAAGGATATAAAATATACGTAGTCTAGATCTTAAAATATCTTAAGAAGGCTAGGCTCTACTTTAAGGCCTTAAAATATAAGTTCGAAGTCTAACGAATTTTATTCCTAAACTATATAATAGGGCCTAATAGAATTAAAATAAAATAGGACGATATAGCTACTATTATCTAGTAACTAGTACCTAAATTAGTAAAAAAAATATAGTTCTTTCTAGATTTTACTAACTTTTATAGATACTTTATCTATATTTACTCCCGAGTTATAGTACTACTTTTTAAAATTACTAAGGATTATATAAAGGGAGAGTAGAAGCCGCCTTTTAGGTGGATTTTAGCTATATAAAGCTTATTCGAAGACCTTAAAAAGAGCTTTATTATAGTATCTTTACTTATACATTTTAATGTAAAAAAATATATCTAGATAGAAATAAATACTTCGGATTTCGCTATAGCGGCTATCTTATTATAACTAAGTAAAGATATACTCCAGTACCCCATAGTCTACTAGTTTTATAAATTTATTAAAGTAAAAGTATAATATAATACCTATAATAAGAAATTACTAGCTATAGTTATAGTATTTATTTATTGGAGGTACTATCTAGAGAGTAATTAAGCCTTAGTAGAGATCTACTCTAACTATACTAACTTATAGTACTTTATAATAACTAGATATAAGGATAGATGGGTTGGGTCAAACTCGGGGGGTTAGAAGTTTGCTTATTATAGGCGCGGGTAAATCTATCTAAGTGGTAGGCGGGCTAAAGGTAATATAGACTTTATCTACTTATCTATATAGGCCCTACTAAGAACCTTATTTAGGCCAAAAAAGGATAAGTAATAAATTCTCTTAAATATAAGATTTACTTATATTACTAAGTACTTACTAAGTACTTACTAATTACTTACTAAACTTATATTATTAAGTATAAAGACTAGATAGTACGTAATATTAAACTCTAGTATATTTATAATTGCCTTTATCTATTAACGCCTTTATATAAAAGGGCGTTTATATTATTAATTTAGCTTAATATATACTATTTAGTAGTAGGTACCTTTTAAGCGAGGCCTTCTTACGGAGGGTTATAGCGATATTTAAATAATTATAAGAATAAAAAATATAATGAAATAATAGCTTATTGAATAATTATCCATTATTATTATAATAGTAGCCTCCGGAGTATTCGAGAATGGTATATATTTAATTATTCTTAGGCTATAGAATATTAAAGGGTATTTAGTATACTTAATACCTTATTTATTATAACTTCTAGTAAATAGCTAAATAATAAGGGTATACCTTTATTATTTTTATATAACGAATATATAACGAATAATATATATATTTATAAGTTATAATAGTAAGTTCCGGTTACTAGAATAATAATATATCAGCGGTATATTATTCTTATAAATATATAAAGCCGCTAAGTACCTCTCTTTATTAAAGTCAAACTAACTTTTTTTTATATTAGAAATCTAGCAAAGCCGGCTTATTATAAGAATTTTTTTCTAGAAATTATCTACTTATAAAGTTCTTCTTCTATAAAATATTAATAATATACTAATAGAATTAGGATAGTTAAACTTATATCCTACTTATACTAGTTTATTCTACTATTTATAAGATTTATAGTATATAATAGCGAAGTAGCGGCTTACTATAAATTTTAAAAATACTAAATCTCTAATAAAAAAGACTAAGTTAAAAAAAGAATTAACTACCAATATAGGCTATAGTATAATTATTAAGAAAATTAAGAATACCTATATTAGTACTCTTATAGTTAATATTAGAAAATTAAATATAAAGTAGTAAACTAGAGCTAACTAAATATTAAATAAAGTATATATTATTATACTATAAAAAAAATTTAAGTTAGACTTTAGTCTACTTAAGACCCTATACTATATAAAGGGTCTTATTAGAAAGAAGGATATAGACCTCTTAATATAGGCTATATTTACTTACTTCATAGCTAACTAAGTAAAGATTAAGTACTTATAGTAGGAAAATTTTATATTTAAGAGATTTAAGCAAGAGATTAAAAATCTAATAAGTATAGATAAGTTAATAACCTTAAGTTAGATACTAAATAATTTATAGCTAAAAGATATCGAGTTAATTAAATTTACTACTAAATAATATTAGAGGGCTACTCTACTTTGTAGCCTTAATACTTGGAGCTCGCTAGCTATAGATAGAGAGAAATAGAGTAACGGAATAGATATTGAAACTCTAAATAAAGAGATAAATTAAATCCAAATCTTATAGATATTAGATCTAACTATTTATTAGGATTATACCTAGGGTATCGACCTATACTAAGATAACTTACTTAATTCTAAAGATATAGGTACGTTAAAATTAAATTAAGTATTACTTAATAAAGTAAATAATAAAGATTTCTTCTTTACTTTAGTATATAAGAGCCTATAGGCTATACCTCCCTATAAATATAATAATATTTTTAGCAGCGAGAAGGTATTTAAATATTAGGTAGAGTCTACCTTTAGTATTCCTTCTAAGAATATTTTAAGATTTCTAGTAGTATTATAATATAAAGAGTTAGCGAGATTCTTCTATATATTTATTAAGATTATATATAGTAAGATAAACTTTAACTTTAGTCTAGCTAAGGTAATTACTAGCTTATAATTTAATAAGGTAAGTCCTAAACTACTAGTATTTTAATAATATTAATTCTAATAAATATTAGTTTAAGTTTAATAAGTTTTAGAGCTTCGTACTATTTTGCTAGTATCCCTTTCTAGAGAACTATTATAAATATATTAGAAAAATTACCCTATAGGATTAGCGAATACTCTAGGAGATACCTATTCTAAGAATACTTAAAGTTTTATATCCTCTTCTTTTCCTAATAGAAGATAAGAGCTCTAATAAGCTTCTCTAGAATAAACTTTTCGCTATTCTACTTTATTATCTTAATAACTAGAATCTACCTAAATTAGTCTAGGAGGTTAAGATTTAAAATATATCTTATATATATCGCTATCTATAATTCCTAAGGAACCTTTCTAATAAGTAATATATTATAGTATATTAGTCTCTAATTCGCGTATATATAATTAGTTATCCCCTATAGTAAGAACTAAGATTAATCTAATAAATAAGAGAATTAAGATTTAAACCAATAATATAGTAGGGGTAAATAAGTAAAATTTAATAAAAATATAGTATAGGTTTTATATAAGCTCTTAAGCTATATTATCTAGTAAACTAATAATTAGTAGGTCTACCTTTAGACCGCGTCTAAAGACCTTAAGATCTTTTAATATGAGACCGAAATTATAGAGAAGATTATAATATTAAATAGTATCCCTAATTAAGATTAATTATAGTCTTACCGTATTAGAATAGAGTTTATTAAGGAGCTTAATAAATAAAATATAAAATTTAAAAAAATAAAACTAGTATTTAATAGGAGTGAAAATATAATCGAAGGTACTAGAGATATTTATAAAAAATAGGTCTAAATATCGAGTAGGTAGTTTTTAGATAAACTACGAGATATAATTAAGAAGTAGAAAATTTAGATAAGTAAGGATAAGAAACTAAAGGATATAGTAAGTATTACTACCTATAATTCTTACGATTATTAGATTAAGAAGCTATACTAACTTCTCTCTAATTAGACTAAGTTCTATATAAGACTATTAGATAGAAGTATAGTAAGTATTCTATAGTAATTAACTATATTAGTCGATTTTATAATTACCCCTATTAGTTATAAGCGCTAAAGATCGTTATCCGGATTACGGGCCCTTACTTAAATAAAACTATAAAATAGTTTAATAGATACTACTTAAAAAAGGATTAGGTAAGATATTATCTAAGGGTAGTATATACTAATCTTATTTTAATATTTATAAAATTTTTAGTCTAATCCGAAATTTTATTAAATCTCTAATAGATAGAGTAGAACTATATTAGCTACGCTCTAACGCAGGAATAATATTCTTAAATATTTAAAATTTCTATAAACTAAAGCTTTTTATAAATATATTTAGCCTAACTTTAAAATTTTTAGTACGCTTATATTATATAGCTTTATTAAGTATTATCTTTCGAAAACTTGGATATATAGGTATATAAAAACTAAAGAGGAGAAGTCTAAGCGATATATTAATAAACTTAATTCTTTTAATTATTAGATTTATATAATTTTCCCAGGCTAATTTATCCTAGGCTAATTTTCTTAATAAAATAACAGAACTTTGGTATTATAGTATCTAGCTAATAGACTATAATATCCTAATAAATATTAATAATATTTTAGAGTCTACTAAATACTATTATGTAGATACTATTGTATCTGATTTTATAAAAATTAGAACTAAGGACTTAGGCTTTTTATCTACTCTACTAGATAGAAAAAAGAGTATTATACCCCCGAAGTTTTATTTTTATAAACTTTAAAAATTAATTAAAAAGTAATATAGTAACTTCTAAAAGCTTATTCCGAAATACCTTTAAGATATAGCCTCGAGTATAAAAATTAAGTATATAAAAAATAATAAAAGTAATATTATAGCCCCTAAGCTAAGCTAAAAAAATATACCTATATTAGATAATAGTAAATCTAAGTATTATACCACCGATAAGGAGAATAGTAATACTAAATTCGAAAATAAGGAAAGTAATACTAATTCTAATAAGAGTAGTAATACTAAATCTAATATTAAGAATAGTAATACTAAATTTAAGAATAATAATACTAAAGCTAAAAACGAGAATAATAATACTAAAGCTAAGGACGAGGATAATAATACTAAAACTAAGAATAAGAATAATAATACTAAAGCTAAAGACGAGGATAATAATACTAAATCTAAAGATAAGAGTAAGGATATTAAATCCGAAGATAAGAATAAGAATAATAATACCAAATTTAAAGACGAGAGTAAGGATACTAAATTCGAAGATAAGAATAAGGATATTAAACCTAAAAAGAAGAATAATAATATTAAGCCTAAATATCAGAATAGTAGTACTAAGTTAAATACTAAGTATATAGCCGCTAAGAAGAACTAATAGTATACTTAGATACTAAATACTTTAAAAAGCCTATATACCCCTTACTAATCCAAGTAACTTAAAACTATTAGTAGCTCTATTAAGGCCTATAATAAGATTATTAGAATTATACGTCGTTAACTATAAATTATAATATTCTCTTATTTATAAATTTTAACTATCCCTTAATAAGTAAGAAAAGGCTAATTAATACTTAAGCTTATAAAGTTTTATCTATATCCTTTATTTTATCTCGGCGGCCTTAATTAAAACTTAGTATTTATATTAGGATAGGCCCTAGTCTCTATAATATTTATATAGCTAATATTTTTAATAGTAGAACGAAGTTTTTCTTAAATATAATATATAGTAATTAATTGATTCCCTTTTTATTTCTACGTATATTGCCTAAACTTATAATTATAAGAATAATATAATAGGTAGAAATATATATAAATTAATTACCCTATAGAAAATATCTTTAGTATTATAATTATTTACCTTAAAATAGTAAAGTAAATATAAGTAGCCGAATACTATAGATATTTTAATTTAGTATTTTAGTACTAAGAAATGAAGGGAAAATATTATTCTATTATTCTCCTTCGATAATATTTCTCTTCTCTAAGATATATATTCTATTAAGGAACTAGCTATCTTATTAGTATAAATAATTTAAGTAGGAGTTTCAAGGCTTACCTTTCCGATATTCTTATTTCTAATACGGTATATCTATTATATATTAGTAGTACCCTACCTTATAATATACCCTTAATAGAGTTTTCTCTTAATAAAAAATTAGCTTAATAATCCTTACTAGTACCTTGTCCCCTATATAATATATTAATTTTAAATCTTATAAATATTAGGATAGAAGTAATAGAACTTTAGAAATAATAAATCTATTACTATACTCCTAAGGTATATCTATTCCATTATATCTAGAATATATTCTTAGATAGTCTTTCCTAAGACTTAGCCTAAATATAACCGACCCTACTTTCTCGAATTCTCTTAAATATTAGAATATATACTAATATATAGATACTCTAATATTTAAATATCTCGATATCCCTAGCTTACACGGTATTATATATAGTAAAGTACTTAATATACTTAATTGGCCCTAGGAGAGAAAAGTATACTATAGTTATTAAATAAGGAACCGCTACTAGGTTTTAAATCTATTTATTAGCTTTCCTAATATTTACTCTATTATTTACTAGCCCAGCTTATAGTAAATATGGATAAAATATCTTTAATAAATACTCGAGTAAAGGTAGCTCGGCTAGGCTAGGTAAAGAACTATTTAGATTAGAATAATAATTAATAGGGTTATGTACTTTTGACTAGTAAGACCTAGAATAGGAGTTCTTATTCTAAGGTCTTCTTTACCCTCTATAGCGAGCGGTATAATACGAAATACTACTATCATCTCTACCATATAAAGGGGTAATTATTCTAGAGGTTATTCTTTAACTTAGAAAAAGGTCTTATTCTAATATAGAAAGAGGAATAGGAGCTATTTACTACTATTATATACTATTATTATATTTTACCCTTAGTAGTATCCTAGATAACGAGGTATACTAATACCCACTTTATATATAATAATACGACTATTTACTAGTTTATCTTTATATATAAGGAGTTATAGTAGCGAGAGTTAAAGAATATATAGTAGCCCCCCTTTTTACCTAATTTAAACCCGATAGAGTATATTTAGAGCTAGATAATAACTTATATTTAGAATAATTACTAAGATAAATTAGGCCTAAATAATATCGAGTAGGCTTTAATAGTGGTATAGGAGGCTATTCTAAGTAATTTTCTATATAAGCTAATATAATCGATAAAGGATTAATATAGACTAGTTATTAAGTTAGATAGAGGCCCTATTACTTAATAGATTAATCTATAGAGGTAAGGCTATTATTTAGGAAGTTATAGTAATAGTTATTACTATAGATTAGGTCTTTATAATATAATAAATCTCTTAAATACTGGAATTTAAATTAATAGTTTAGTAAAAGGATCCTCTAGCTAGTTATTAAAGGCCGATCTATATTAACCCTTATATTATTATATACCTAATATATATATTCCTAGCTAATATTATCCCTATCTTAGATACTTTATAATATATCTAGTTTATATAAATCTTATATTTATTGAATTAGTAGGTAAAAAGGGGGGAGGTATAGAACAATATAAGTATTAGAATATCTTATCCATTAGTAGTTATTACCTACTAGCTATCCCTATCCTAAGTAACTATATTTTATTTAAACTATAATATATACTATATTCCAATATCTATCTTTTTCTAGAGGCCTTATCTAACTATAGTTATTGAAATATCTACTATAACCCTAAGCTCCTTATATATTAAGGTAGTTATACCTCCTTCTTCTCTTAATATAAGTTCGTTCTCTTCTACTAGTACCTTTTATACCGAAGCTATATCTAATTTAGATCTATATAGACCTTAGATATATAAATAATTCTATTTTATTATACGAGTATAACTAACCAATATTTATAGAATATAGTAACTAAAGAGCCTACTATTATTCCTAGTACCCTAAATAAATAAATAGAAATAGATAATAAATACGAAGTAATAAAAATCAACTATTTAGTAATATATGGTATCCGTATTAAATAAAATTTAACTTTAAATCTTATAATCATAATAATTTATAGAACTACGTAGTAAATTATTATATTATTAGGACTATTCTAGTAGAGAATATAGGAGGCCTTCTACTATTAGTGGAGAGGAACTATCCAGAATAAAGAGTATTTATAATACTACTTCCGTATAACGGGCCGCTCCTCTTATATTTAGTAGTGATTTATAGAAGGAGCTAAGTTCCTATCTAGAACTCTAATTATTAAGTATAACTTATATACTATAATATTTTTATATATAGCTATACTCCATTTAATTAGTATAAGCTCCTTAATTTATTACCTTTAAGCTTCCCCTCTTTACTATAAATTTATGTCTCGTATTAAAATAATTATAGAGGTATATGCCTCGTAGACGGAATTTATATATACTCCTAAATAACTTAAGGAGTATACTCTAGAATTTATTCTTAATTATTACTTACTATTTACTTTTATTAACTTACTTTTATTTTAATAGCTCCTTCGTCTAGCTACTAGTAATACTTTACTTCTAATTTTATTACATTATTAATTTATATTATTCCTTACTAAAAAGGTAGAAATATTAATATTAAAATAGCTTACTAAAATCCCTCCTAGTATAATAGTATTACTCGCCTTAGACTACTAAATAAGCCCTAGTATATATTTATTTATAGTTATTATCTTTTACTATATTAATAAGGATTAGGAGGTTCGCGAGCTACTATTAGAATTTATCCCTTCTATTAGTATTTATATTAGAGACTAACTTACTAAGGTAGTATTCGAAGTTCTCATTTACTATAATTTTATTAATAAAGTATTATCTATTATAGTGGATAATACTTTAAATAATAGGATATTATACTCTAAGCTTATATCCTATATCTAGACTTATAGTACTAATTAGCCTAGCTATAATCCTAGTCTAGCTAGTATCCTATTAATTAAGGAGTATATCCTATATATCTTATATATTATTAACTTAGTAACGAAGATAATTCTAAAGTTAATTTAAGTAGAGTCTTCTAATAATAAGAAGATTACTATATAGAACCTTTTAGATTTATATATACGGAGTAATATAGAACTACCATATTTTTTTAAAAAGGTATTACTATTTATTACTACCCTTTATTGATAATTCTAATAATTATTTATTTTATAGTTTTAATAAATATTTATTTTATAGATTCGTAATCTTTCTATATTTATTACTACTACCTTAAAGAGGTTGGATCTTTTTAAGGAGCTATAAGCTAGTAGAGAGGGGGGGGCTACTCCTCCCTTATTATAACTACTAGATACGCTAGAACTCGACACTCTATATATTTACTTATACTATAGAGCTTTATAATATATTTATATTCTTTATCTAATACTAGCTAGATAATAATTTATTTTATCTATATATTTAGGCTAAAGAATAATTTTAGCTAGAATACCTTTTCGAGCTTCTTATTTTATTTTATAGTAATACTTAGTATTTTAAAGGCCGCCAATCTATTAGTTAACCTAATTTATAATATATATAAATATCTTTATAACTATTTAAATACCTCCATTAAGAAATTTAAAACTAAATATATTCTATAGAAGGTAATATTATATACTAGAATTAGAGCTACTTATAAAAAGCTATTAATATACTATATTTAGATAAATAAAGCTTAAGGATATCTCTATATAATAGCTACTATTCTTAATTCGAAATTAAAGCTATAGGTATTTAATAAGGTCTTATAGAGAGAGGAAATTAAGGATCTAGAGGATAAGTTACCCGAAGTAGATATTAACTAGATATAAGAGTATTAATAATATTTTAAAAATATGTTCTCTTATTATTAGGTATAATATCCAAATATTATTATACCTAAATATATATATTACTAAACTCTTTTTAAGTATTTATATAATAATGGCTCTATATTAAAGAAATAGAATGATCTATAAAGTAAGTCTCGAGAGGTTATTATTTTTAGTAAGGTTACGGAGTATTTTAATAAAGATAAGATATTATAATTCTCCTAAATATAAAATTTATATATTCCAATATATATAAAATTTAGGAACTATCTAAGATATATTAATCCTCAAGTACTAGAAAGTAAACTCTAAGTATTTTCTAATTCTTTCTATAATAACTTATAATATTCTAGTAGTTCCGCCTTCTACTATAGGTATAAATTAGTTATTTAATATTACTTATAATATAAACTATTTTTACTATACTAGACTTAATCTCTAGATCGTCCGGGCTATTATAGTAGAGCTTATTAGTAACTACTTTAATAAAGATAACCTCGTTACTAATAACCCCTCTAAGGCTAAAGACTCTACTCCTATAGTGTCACTTCGTTATATATAGCGCCTTAACTAAGTAATGGAGTCTACTATTACAGAATTCTTAAATAGAGAGTATATTGGTAATACTAAGGACCTACTTCTCTATTATGAATTAACTACGTCTATTAATAAGGAAGAGGAAAATAGGTATAAGCTAACCCTTTTTAGTACTTAAATACGTCGCCGCAGTAAATAAGTACTAATCTAATATTTAGTTACTCAATCCTAATATTCTTTTCTATTATACTCCGCTTCTATATTTAGTAGTAATACTAGCTTTATTATTAATTACTCTTTATATATATCTTAATTATATTTTTTATATTTTCTATATATTATATCTATAGTATTATAAATTTATATATTATATATAATATAACTATATCCTATATAATTTTATAATCTTATAATTATAAGATTAAAATAAATTTTATACTTTTTAGGTTAAATTTTTATCCTATACTAATAAATAATATTCTAGATAATTTTAATAATATACTATATTATTAATTCTTATATTTACGAGATTCGTATTTTAACTTATAGAGATATTAAACCTTATAGATAGGTCCCATAGGCGGCCTATCTGTCTACTTAGATTTTTAAATCCACCTACTATCTACCCACTACCCTTGCTAGCTGACTATAGTGGGTAAAACCTATACGCACCTATTTACCCATGGGTTGAGTTCTGTCCATCCTCATGTCTAATAATAACTAAGATACTTAATAAGTAGTAGAGTAGATAAGTAGAGTAACTTGGTATATATAATTTTATACTAATATATTATTCTAGAAAGTATAATTCTATAGATATATTTAGCTATCGAATAGACTACGCTAAGTTCTATTATAGAGAGGTTCTTCTATCTATATTATAATAGAAGCTCTAGTATAGATATAAGAATTATAATAATAAGCTAGTAGAAGTAGCCTTAGTTCTAGTAAGTTATATACGGATATATAATAGTAGAACTAACTATATATAGTTACTAACTTATACTTCTAGTATACCTCTAATTTAAGAAAGATACCTTAAGTCTTAATAAAATACCTCTAAAAATATTGGAATATAGTTACTATACTATCTTATATTATACTTAGTAGTAGTAGTAGCCGTATCGAGTAAGGTAGTATATAAAAATATACCCGAACTTCTAAGCTTACTTATTAAATAAATTTAAGATCTTAATATATTTATTATTAAGCGAATTATAGAGCTCGAGGTATAGAGAAGCTTTATACTAAATAATATAAGATAGTATCTAAACTAGAATAGGCTCGTTTAGGTTAATAGTAAAGTATATATTCTAAACTAATATATACTAATTACTAAAATTCTATATATTAATAACGACGATCTATACAGTAGCTACTTTAGTAAGAAATATACTTTAGAGGCTATATTTAGAAAATACTATTAATATAGGTTTTCTAGTAACGTCTTATAATATATAAGTACTTATAATATATATTAGCGAGTCAAGCTACGCTATTATAAACTTTATAGTAAACTAGGCTTTATATTAATACTAAAAAGGCCGATAGAAACTATTACTATAGACTTTATTACTAATCTATCTTTTATATTCTAGAGGTACTAAATATACAATGCTATTTTAGTAGTAGTAGATATCTTTGGTAAGTTTACTATTTACTTACTATATACTAAAGCTATTATAGCCGAGGAAATAGATAAACTATACTATAAATATATTTTTTCTATTTTTAGTATACCTAAAAATATTATATTAGATAGGGGCGTACTCTTTATATCGAAGTACTAGTTAACTATCTATTATTATTTTAGTATAAAAAGGCGTCTCTTAACGGCCTTCCATCCTTAGATGGATAGCTAGATGGAATACTAGAACTAAATACTAGAGTACTACTTATAGTACTTTATTAACTTTTATTAGAATAATTTGATTAGATAATTACTAATAATATAGCTAGTATATAATAGGTTAAAGTAAAACTTAATAGGTAAAATTCCGGCCGAAGCCTTAATAGATTACTACCTAGAGCTTACTATTAATATAGATAAAGAGTTATTTACCTTGTAGAAGGTTACTAACTATATATAGAGCCTAATATCCATATACTCGTACTTAATTAGAGAAATAGAAAAGGTAAGGGTAGTTTAAAAAGCCTACTATAATAGTAAAAGAAAGCTATTAAAGTTTAAGATTAGTAAGTTTATAATACTTAAAGCTAAGAATCTATATATACTACGTCCGGTAAAGAAGCTAGATTATATTTATCTAAGTCTATTTAAAGTTCTAGAAGTCCAGAGTATATAGTCTTATAAGCTCGACTTGCTACTAATCTATAGTAGTATATACTTATTATTCTATATCTTACTATTAGAGCCTTATAAGCCTCGGCTAAATAAGGAACTACTACTACCCTTAGTACTAGTTAATAGCGAGGAAAAGTATTAAGTAGAAAAGATCCTAGATACTAAGCTAAAATAAGGTAGGCTTTACTACTTAATTAAATAAGAAGGATAGACGTATACTTATAATAACTAGGAGCCTAAGAAGTATATATAGAAAATAGAGGCCTTAAAATAATTTTTATATTAGGAATCTAAATATAAAGCGCGCGGATCTATAAGGCCGAAATATAAAAAGTAGAAGAAAGTCTATAATAGACTAGATATCCAGAGGTATACTACTCTATATATATTAATCTTACCTACTCTATAAGCCTTATATATATAAATACTTAGCTAATAGTATATAGAAATACCTCTATAAAAGAGGGGAGTATCTACTAAATTAAATTCTTCTTTTATTTCCTTTATTATTATTAGCTATATACGGGCCTCTATATGGTAGCTTACGCTCTAAGTTTAAGAGTTAAACTTACTATAATCCCCTATATAAGTATACATATGTTTAGCTTATAGGAATCGGGAGTAATATTAGATATATCTCTAGAATATCTAACTTATAACGTTTCTAAATAAAGATACTATATCCTTAAACTCTTTCTATATCTATTTTTTCTATAAAAGGTTTTTTTATATAGTTTTAGTAAGATAAAGTATAGAGAGTTAATATTTTTATTTAGCTCGAAGGCTCTAGAGTATTAAAGCCTAAAGGCTACTAAAGAAAAAATAAAATAAGGCCTATAGGCTATAGAAAACTAATTTAAGGCCCGAAGGCTACCTAACTAACTAATTAACTATATAAAAATTCCAATAAACTATACTCTTTAGGAGCGGCGAGGGTAACCTAGTCTATAGTAGCGATAGAAATAACCAGTATAGTAGTAGATAGAGATAAAAGTAGTAATAGTAGTAGAAAGTAATAGATAGTATCTAGAGGGCATAGCTATATATATAATAACTTAAACTTAAAGCCCGGGGGCCTAGAAGGGAATATTCTTACTAGTAGAGAACTCAAAGTATATAGAACTAGGAAATAGTATACTAGCTAGAGTCTTAGTAGCTAGGGAGGCCTTATAGCTAATACCAGTAGAGCTAGTACCTCTAGCCTTAATAACTAGACCCCTAAGGAGCTAATTTCTTAGCTTTTTCTCTAGCTACTAGTACTCTTTAGCCTCCTAATAAATACGCTAGTCTTACGCGAACGTAAGACTAGCTATATAAGTATACTCTACTTACTTAATAAGCCGTAGAGCTATAATCTTATAGTATAAATTATATAGCTTTTTATAGTATAAGTAGTAAAATTCGCTAATTTGGGCTTTAAAAGCCTAAATCTTTAGCCTTATAAGGCGGAGCTAGTATAGCTTAAAGAAGTTAGGCTCCTAATATACTATTAGTTTAATATTAATTAATAAAAAAAAAAACTTTAAATTCCTGAGATTTACTTACCCTCTTATACCTATAGTATACTAGGTAATACTAGGTATACTATTGGCCTAAGCTAGATATATACTATAGCTCTAGCTCTCGCAAATAGGATAGGTAATAATAGTAGGGGATATTACTATTAGATAATATACTATAAGTTAGCTAAGCTTATCCTATTATTATATATTATTAATTCCTTAATAATTATATTAATAATTAGGAAACCGGCCGAACTAAGCTAACTATAATAATTACTATATTAATTACCATATTATAGTTTTTAATATAATAATTAAATATAAATAGCGAAGCTAGAAACTCGAGGGGCAAAGTATTATATCTGAAAGTAAATAGAGAAGTCCTAGGGATAATATTCTAAAATTATAGTAAAAAGTAGTTTTTTCTCTAAGTAAAGAGGGGGATATTATAAGAATAGGGTTATCTTATTATAAATCCAGTAGGAAATAGGGGATATTATCGAAATATATAGTAAAATTAAGCTTTATTCTATAATAGAAGTAAGAAATATATAGGAATATCTTATTATAGTTACTAGGCCTAGTAGCTAGCTCGAAGTATATATAGTAAATATTAAAATATATACTAAGCTCGAAAGTAGCTTACGGTATATCTAATAAATATTAAAATATATATTAAGTCTATAGAATATATAATACCTTATTAAATTTACTAGTATATGGTATATAAGCTTAAATTTAAGTATATAATAAATATTAAAGTAGATAAGGGAGACTATATTATAGTACTATAAATTAAGCTATAGAATAAGTAAAATAGGTATTAAATAAATACTAAATATACTATAAAAGCTATTTAAGCATAAGGAGAAGTACTTATAGTAGGTCGAC
>NW_003315303.1:0-38273 GCF_000151505.1 Trichophyton verrucosum HKI 0517 | reverse complement strand
TTTTTTCAAGCAGGATCGGGCCGCACCTGCATGTACTATGATAAAATCTCGCCGTATTCTTCGTACTCCCTCCAAACTCTCTGGTTCATCAGTAAGGCCCATGGTAATCTGGCATGAAGCGACCACTCTTAGCAGAAAATCTCTATTTTCAGTCAGAGGAGGGCCCTTAATACGGGACTTTACTCCGTATTAATATCGTCTAACACACCGCGGTAGTCTCGCCTTCTCCCTCCCCTTTTCCTTTTTTTCCTTGCTTTTTTCCCTTTTGCTTCCTCTTGCTGTGTAGTGATGTATTCCTTTTTTTTTCCCCTTTCCGGCACCTTGCTTTGTTTTTCAAGCTTGACCAGCGGGAGGTGTCGAAAGAGGCAAGTCGCAAAGCAGTGCGTTCGGGTAATCTGGATACCATCCAAAAGAAAGGGCCAGCTAGCAAGCAAGCTGAACCTCTTGGTGCCATTTGCCGCGTCCATGTCTCCTCAACTTTGGTTCCTGGTTACGGTGGAGGAGAGGTTCCTTTGGGCGTGGCGGACGGATGGTATGGGCGGCCGGATGGGCGCGGAAGGAGGTCACTTTTTTCGCCTCAGCGAGCTCTTGAGGCAGCAGCTTTGTCCATATCCTGCCTCTGTCCATCGCATCTCGTCGTCTGCTTCTCAGCTGCAACCGTACGGAGTACGGAGTAACTCTGCTCTGATTGCGTCAGTGAAAAATAAAAAGAGGGCCGCCCATCGTGACCGCTGGGCCTGCCAGAAGATTCGCCGCCAGCCCGCTCCCAAGGATCCGGGTCCCTCCAGCGGCCCAATGACAGGGCAAAAGCGACTAGTTCCACGCTCCCTCCGTGGACGTTGTGGGCTGTGGGCTCTGTGGGCTTTGCTTTTGCTTAGCTCTCTGCTCTGCCTATCTCTCTCGCTCGCTCGCTCTCTGCGCCTCCCTCGCTGTCTCGTTTCTTTTCTTTTGTGGATTTGCGAGCGATCGAGCGAAAGGGAAGGGCGGAAGAGCCGAATAACCCAAATTTACTGGGCAGAAAACGTGTAAATTACGGAGTTACCGAGACCAGGAAGCTGGGAAGTCACGTGGGTTCCACTGTTACATACCGCTTTACAGTACGAGACAGGAGTACCGGTTTCCTTACTTACATACACACACACATATACACACATACTTACACACATACATACGGAGTATGTTACATAAATAACGTAAATACGTATATACGCCGCAGCAAACAGCAGCAGTGAGCGATACATGAGAAGACGCCGACGACATCAGCGATTCCAGAGGCCGGTCGGCTATTCTGACGGACGGGGCAAGGTAGGTCTCCAGCATGCGGCGACCAGGCTGACGATGAGAGATGACGAAGATGGGATGGCTGAAGATACGAGCGGCGAGGGAAGACAGCGGGTGGGGGAAGGATATCCCCAGCTCACAGCGTGTCCGTCCAGGATGAGACAAGAGTCCAAGGAGACCAAACTCCCAGAAGACTCCATATACCTAAAACATGAGCCGGCGGGTGTTACTTCCCCCTCCAGCCCTTTTCAGCAAGCCATCTGCCGCCGGAATTATCGCCGACTCGCCTCGGCCAACGCCGTCTGCTGGCTGTCGTCAGACTGGTAGAAAATAGGCCGGACGGTCTTCGTACGCAGTCCAGGCGACGGTCGGGTAGCGCGCTAGTCAAGGGCAAGGATAGGAAGGGCGGTGCACCCTATCCGGGCAGAAGACGGGCCTGCAAGCTGCAGCGGGAAAGAAAGGTCATAACTAATAATAAATGATTAGTGATTCAGCCAACATCTGGAGACGGGGGCGCGGCCAACAAGATCACCCCCCAACACCAACGCCGACGAACAACGGACAGTCCACAGAGAGAAGACTTTAGCTTGCGCTTCCCGTGCCGTGCTCCCAAAAGAATGACATGCAGGAGAGCCCGCAGAACGGAGGGAGAGAAGACAGACGAGAGATGTGGGCATTAGTATGGGTAAGCGGCTCTCTATCTCGACGCCTGGCTTAACCTAGCTTAACCATCCCGTCAATCCCAAGATGCCGCGGGACCAGGCTAGGCTATATTCAGTATGGAAAGCCGTTGAAGAAGAAAAAGAAATAAAGAAATAAAAAAATACAAGCACAACAAGCCTTGAGATGGGGGATTAGCCAAACTAACCATCGAGGTTAGGTATTTTATTTATCATTATTCAAATCAACCATCAAGTCATGGAGGGAGACAAGAGACAGACGGAAGAGAACTCAACCCGGATCAGCTTCCCCTAGGTTCTTCCCCAGCCCGGCCCTGGCTGCCTTCTGCTCCTCTGACCTCTAAACCCCCTGGTCTCTGTGGTTAACTGGATGGAGTATATGTATGGATGATTGTTTTTATGCATCCATCCATCTCTCTATCTAGACAACGAACTATACAAGAGTATCGACATCCAACCCATCCCTGGTCCCGTTGCACATCATCATGCCGTCTGGATCCAAATTTAGTAAGTTTGTTTCTTTTTTTCTCCCCTCCTTCTTCGGAGCTTCCTATGTTTATCCTTCACCTGTGTGATGTTTTTCTGCATCACCCACATATGCAGCCAGTCTGGTGACCGTATAGTTTGCCTGGTTCCCCTGGCCTTGGAGTCCTTGACCCTGTCTTCCTCTGGCTGCTTTTGCTGTCTTCTTTGCCTTGTTTTGCAGGCTTCTCCGTCCTCTGTTCCCTACCAGATAGTCCTGCTATCTCCCCAGTTCTCTGGACATTTATCCTCTTTCTCGTCACTCACCATCTCGTGCTACCAGGGGAACGTTCAAAAGCGGTAGGTAAGGCTTTTGGCCTGACTTTCACCCCTCTGTCTCCAGGCTCTATCTAGTCGTGAACATCCAGCACCTTCGAATACTGTGTTGATCCGACCTGATCAGTGTTGAACCTGGTCCGCGGTTGTGTTCGATATGACCAACACAAACAAGGAAAAAACGAAAAAAAAAAAAAAAAAACTTTTTTTTAAACATTCTTAGCGGTGCGCAGCTGTTGGTAACGGTAACGGTTGCGGTCGCGGTAGCGGTAGCGGCCCGCTCCCGCATCCTCCTCGCATAAAGCGAAACTTGAACAGCAAAAAACGATCAAAGCAACAAGGAACCAAGGGACAGACGAATTCAGTTACTCCGTACGGAGTACACTCGATGAGATTGAGGAACCAAGGCCAAGGATAATATGTTACAAAAAAAAAAATAAATAAAATAAAAACGAAACAAGACAGCCACACCTGTTGCCTCCAGCGTACTGAGCAGCCCACCTGCCTGATTGCTTGGTCGGACGTGATCTTTTCAAACCAACAAAAGAAAGCCAAAGGAATAAGAAAAAACGAGGGACATAAAACGGCTAGGGAGGAGCGGGTAAAACAGACCTGGGGAGGCAGAGGAATGGAAGGGGAAAAAAAAAAAAGAAAGACGGGCGAAAAAGAAAACGGACAGCGCTAGATGCAGATTATTTGCTGAAGGATCACCCGTGTCTACCAATTTCATTGGCCTAAGATGCGAAAATTCAGGAGGGAGAAAGAGTGAGTTGAAGATGCTGGCACAGACCAAAAGACAGGGCTGCGGCTTGTACAGAGTACGAACCAGTCGGACGAGCGAAAAAGGAGAGATAGCTATATCGGTCAATCAGCTATAACCTGCCCACCAGGCAGGATCAAACCTATCTTTCCGTCGCCCAGATCAATTTCCAGTGTTCTGCATTGCATTGCATGACATGGCACATTGCAGATTGATCATGTGTCTTTTGAGTGTGTGCTGCCTGCTCAACCATTGGTTCCTTACCCCCAGGAGGTCCTTGTTGCTTTCTTCTTCTCCCTCTCCTTCCTCTGCCCTTTTAGCTTAACCTGGAGACGGCATCGGGCCGGGCAGGCAGGCGCGCTACGCTTCCTTGCAGGTTATGTCTTCTTACGTGGAGGGGGCGGGAAGGAAGAAAAGACAGGGCAGGGCATTCAGCTATGCTTACCATCCAGCAGGCAGCCTTCCAAGAATGCTTGTCCGTCTGGATGACCATGGATGCGCGAGGATGGTCAGTAACGGTGACGACCAGAGCGACCGCCTACCCTTCTCGACTCAATTACTCCGTTAGTCAACATGAGAGCACAGGCAAAGAACATGCCGGGAGACAGGAAAAGTGCACTGCATATGCATGTTAGCACGCTGCATGAGAAGGGAAAAAAAAAAAAAAAAAAGGGCCGGCTCAAGTAGTTAGCGAAGACGGAGCGGTGTGAGAGGACAGGAAGGAAGCAGCAGGATAGTCTCGTATCTGTCGTCCCACTGCATGCGCCAGCATAACCATCCCAGATGTGCCCTATCTGTTATGGATATCCATCTGTATCTATGTAAGTGCCGATGTTCGTATGTAATGTGTGTCTATGCATGTGTTATTTTAAGATATTTACCTTCCCCGTCAGCCCGCACTCTAGATATTATGGCAGTTGACTCTCTACGTAGGGCGGGAATAAAATGGTACGGTACCATGAGCAGTTATCATACGATAACAAGAACGGGACGGGCTTGAACCCAATGTTCGTCCATGAGCAGAAAGACACGAGAGAGCAGAGGCAGAGAAGCAGGAGTCATGGCTGAGTTCCAGCCGAGCCAGTACCGAAAATCCATAGCGCGCGACGGCCCAGTCCTGCTTCTGCACCTGAGCCTGAACCAGAGCCTGAACGAGAGCCTGAACCTGAGCCCGATGTCGACATCGATGCTGCATAATGAAGGTAGCCAAGTACTCGCAAGCCATGGCTCAGGGGGCTTCCCGTGGATGGTTGTACGGGAGAGGCCGATGGTATTTGTATTACCGTACCCTGCGTATTATATTACGTACCATAATTAACATACTTACTTACATACCCGGTTACATACATATTACATAAGCTAACCCAGAGTTGATTTTCTTGTTCTCGCCGTACAGAACGACGACGGACATCGAATTATCCACTCAACGAACATTCCTATTATTGATGGACGATTGATCTGGGATGGCACCCAATAGTGCGAGCCACGAGAGAAGCAGAAGACGGCGGGAAGCAAAGAAAAGAGACGGCGAGGGAGAATGGGGGACGGAGAAAAAGAAAAGAAAGGACCATGGCCAAACAACTAGTCGCAGGCTTGTTACACCAGACGTTTGCCCTTCCCTCTCGTCTGTCTCTGTGGCCGCCCAACCCCCTTGCCTCTTGCTCGTCCTGAATGGCTTCTCTCGTCTTTAACTCGTCCATCCGGGCCCCTTAGCGTCTTCTTTTTGCTTTCGGTGCTTGCAGGCCCATCCCTGTCTTCCCGCTAGGCCCGCATACGTCTCTGGTCATGTGGTTTGGCTGTGGCCAATCACCGCAAAGCGGCGACGGAGAAGGATGGGAGGGCCAGAAGTTGGGCGGTTTGGCAGCATGAGCGGCCTCATATATCAGGTCGCGGCATAGATTTAAAGTGGTGAGGGTGATGGTTGAATGAATGGTGATGGTGCAGGGATGGCTGGGGAGTGCTGGATTCTCTCACTGACTGCTGGAATAGGACAGACAACTTCGAGGCTGCGGGAGTTGCTTGATAGCCGTCAGCACACCCTCCTGTTGCACAGCAAAGCAAACACCCCATCATCGCTGGCCCGGTCCTTGTTGTTGCTGCACCAACTTACATACAACTCATTGACCGAGCAATGCAGTAGCGGGAGGGCCGCGGAGCATCCCGTGGAAAAGTAATGGCCGACGGATGGGATTGGCGGGCCAGCCTTTCATATCTATCCTACATTACTCATGCAGCAAAAATAGTCATCCACCATCTGGACTGCGGACGTCGTATCTCTCTTCCCGCCTTCTACTCCGCACATGCACAGTGAACAGTCAGCTTCAAGCAGGAGACAACTACAGTGTGCATGGTATATCAGAACCTCAGGGATATCACCACGTCTCTTACTTCACAGCAACCTACCTGTTCGTTCCAAAGGTTTAACTGCAAGAACGGAGCGGCATACATAACTACATGTACATACCCGGTAGAAGCCAGGTTTATATGCCTGTTGTACGGATCTTCGACGCAACAAGTTGTTTTCAAACGCCTACTGACACCTAATCGCCTTCTTTTTCCTTTTCTCCTTTGCATAAAAGTATGCTCGAGATGCAGGACTGCGTTGTTCGTGTCCCTCGAAGACAGACGGACGCACACACATTCATACGCTTACCCCCGAGTGGTCCTTTTTTTCGGTTTTCCTTTTCGCCCCCAAGCCTTGGGTTGATACGGAGTACGTACCCAACTCCTGCTTGTCCTGCTTGCTTCAACTGCTTGAGATAGTCATGAGCTTTCTCGTTCTCTCACTCTCCCCGCACAGAAACAAGACAGTGGTCGTGGTCTATAGTTCAGAGTTCTATAGTCCGTCTGCCTAGCAAGGCCAGGAAGCCATGGTTCTTCACCATGTTTGACGGTGACTCTCTTTTGATTCAATCTAATCCAGTGCACCTTCCCCCGCAGTCCCCATCCCATAAACATCTACATACCTTAACTCCTTGTTTCCATGGAATGCAAGTACCAATCGGGTAACCGTGCATGCATATACTATGCCTATATATAAACCAGAGACAAAATAGACAACCAATGTATATTTCATCGACAAGCCTGATTGATCTCTTTCCTTGATTTGAAAAATGACCAGGCTCGAGCGTGCATAACATACATGCACAGGATCGTCTTCCTCCCCCTTCATCCATCGTCTTCATCCTACACATCCCCAGATTCATCCCCGTCTTCATCCTCGGGATCCGGCATGACAATGCTGTTCAGGTATGTGACCTGTCGGAATGAAACATGTCAGTAACATAAAATCACGGATAAACCTTATTTTTTATCCCTGGACAGCGTGATAGATATATGGAAAATATCTATTTTGCATTGGCCAAGCAGAGGCACGAAACGACCAGGACAGCCTGCTCCCCCAGCGAATCTTTATTGAACACATTGAGACGCATGGCCGTGTTCAACAAGATGGTCCTTTGCCCCATCATATTCTTTCCCTTTTGCCTACTATCCCATGTTGCTATTGCTCTGCTGATATGCTGAGCTAACAGACAGCCTGGTCGCTAAGCGAGATTGACTTCCGTACTCTTCGCTAGGACACGGTAAATCCTTTTCCTCTCTCATGGTTTTGTGGCTGGCAGGGATTGAATAGCAAGGGGGTGGAGAACATAGACCAAAATCCAAAGGAAAGACAGAGGCCAGAGAGATTGACTAGGAGACGGAGTGAGGAGGAACCAGGAGGACGAGGGCAGAGCATGAAAGGGTAGGGATTGAAGGAGAGGGATGGAGGGGGACAAGAGGGTTCGATGCCCGACTCACTCCACTGCTCGTTTTACGTGAGTTGGGTGCCTCTGCCCGAATTCAGCACATTGTGCATGCATATCATACCTGCATGCGACAGTTAAGGCGCGAATGAGAGGTTACAGTGTGTGTGGATCATGTGGGACAGATGAAGGCTTTGGGACCCTGGAAATATAGACGAGGGAAGCCGTGGGAAAGCCGCCGTTGAGTCGTTTATGAGTCTGGCGTCAGTTCGGAGTGAGGGATGGTAGGGATGGGATGGCCTGGGAAAGGGAATGGGGGATGGAGAAGGGATGGGGCTCTGGCTCCGGCCCCGGCTCTGAATATGAATCTGGCTTGAATCTGACTATTGCTTTGACTTTGGCTTTGGCTTTGACTCTGGAGTTGGCATTATTGGCTCTGCGGGATGGGAGAGGCCGTCCGAGAAGGAGGGAGGGAGGGAAGGAGGGAGGGAGGGAGGGAGGGAGGGAGGGGTGCAAAACGGACAGGATGTGCAAGGAGACAACTCTGCTGCACATGCTGCCGGAAAGACTGATTTCTACTTACAAATTGAACCATGATCCCAACGATATGAGCCACTCGGCCCATGGCTTCTGGTCCACGGAGATCCTGGTCAGCAAGTTTCTTGCTCAACGTGAAGCTTCGAAGGCGGAGAAGCTCAATATTCTCATTGTCCGCGTCGTAGCCCTATCAGGTAATAGAGTTAGCCATCATGTAACTAAGTATATATCAACGGTAAAAAATTGGAGTGGGAGGGGTGTGGTATGGAAGCCGTTGTAAGAAAAGGAGAAAGAAAAGGGAGGGTTCAATTTAGTTAGGCCCTCTTTGAAACCTGGATCGAACACTATCTCTGACCCAAAGTCCCAGAAAGCGGAACCCAAGTGGCTGCAAAAGCGAGAGAGAAGGTTCGAAATGGGGGAGCGGCTTCCATCCACCGTGGCAACTGAGAATGGGAGAAAAGCGCAGTCAGTGCAAATCAAGGGCCTCGCCTGGTCCGCCCGTAACGGCCTTCAAAGCCCAAAACCCTGGTGGCATCCCCGCCAGGAAGATGAGCTGGAAGGCTTGAAAACACCCGTCAGGCCTGAGCGAATTGATATAGGCCTTTCGCTGGAGTGGATTTGCCATCCTTGCTGGACGATGGGCTGGCTGAGTGACTTCCATCTCGATGAGGAAGTAAGCATAATCGAGTTGGAGTCGCATCGCCGACTTGTCCCGGAACTCAGCGGAAGGTAACAGCTCTAGGTTGGTCTGGTAGCAAAACAACTTACTATGAGCTGGAGTTGGCCTCGTCAGGGTTGAGTCTACGGGGAGCTAGGCCATAGACGAGGGTTGGAAAGGTACGTCCAGTGGTTTGTGCTCGTTTGGTGGCCAAGTTGACTGACTCGAGCGGTGGTTGCAGATAGGTTGGCAGGCATCTACCTCCCTTACTCACTCCCTCACGCATACCTCGATGAGACCTTCGACTGATATCTCCGAGCATATAAAACTATGAGACTTCTCTCCTTGTTCTTGAGATAGGCAAATGAAAGGGCCTTTGGAAAGACAACACTTTGGAGTGGCAGCGGTGATTCATATAGGTTGCAGGTGACTGAGCCCAGGACGAAAGATGTTGCTCAGCAGACGAGAGCAACATTTACCTACCTTTGGTCTAGTTTTGAGTGCACTCTCTTTATTTTGATTGACAAAGGCCTTAATAACTTTCTTTTCATCATTAGGAACACCCCCGAGGATCTCGCCCCTGACGTCTGGATGCATCAAGATATCCTTGAGCCGTTGCGAATTCTGATCAATATTCTGGCGAATAAGAGCGAGTTTGCTAGCTTCTGGCATCCATAAACCGGACCCTGTGATTGTACATTCGATTAGCCTCTGTACCATCCGTCTATCGTTATCCTATGCTCACGCGTTTTCTGAGCAATTATCGCTGGGATATGAACTGGTCACAGGGATGGGAACAGATAATGCCGGTGGCCGAGCCAGGTATTCAATGTGAATTAGGCTGTGGTGAATTCTGGGTAACTCAGAGATTCACTCACCTATGAAACACTTGCCAGGTTCTAGGTGGAGGTAGTATGCTGCGTATGGGCCTTTCCGTCCAGTACGGGACCTGCAAGGGTTGTTCATAAGGGAGGTAATATAATATATGGCAGGATAATAGTGAACTTACCATGCCGCTGAGAAATGTGGCTTCGGTATAGTTAGCAAACCGCGTAATCAAATATAGGGAGAATGATAATCTTTCGACCAAAGCTCTCCTACTTCCGACTTAAAGCATGGAACTCTTACCTTGTAGGGTGTTTGGTCATGGCTAAACCTAACGTCTCTATATATCCTAAAGACCTAGGCAGATGTACTGTGATCAGCATATATTCAGGAGCATATTGGTTCTTTATGGTATATGCTTACCAAGTCTTTTGCTGGCAACTCAGGGATTGTCTCGTCTTTCTCAGCTAGCTTCTCATTCAGTGCTTCAACGAATGAATCCCAGTCCTTCTTGGATTTTCTATAATCAACATCATGATCTTTACAATCCATGCATCAGCATATACATAGAAATACAATTAGTCTATGTAAGCATTCAATCCCGTATTGTATGCCTCCAATGATGATCATGGACTCACTTTTCAACCACTCACGGTCATTGTTTTCCTTAAGATCTGCAAGGAAGAGGACGGTATTTGGATGTATGGTGCCATCCTCATAGGGTATCCCTCCATCGTCTCTGGGAGTCGGAAGTTTGATAAACACTTCTTTTCCTGGTTCCAGGCCAGTCCTGACACCTTCTCTCCAGAGCTCGTTTCCCTTGCTATTTTTTCGGGATTCAGCAACGGGATCCTTCACACCACTTTTTCTTTTCTTCACCTGCACTGCTGCTGGTTTCTTTTTGTTTCCTCTTTTCTTCTTATCAAAAGTCTCGTCCTCGTCTTCGTTATCTTCCGCAGACTCCTCAGCGCCTACACATGTAGAAGTTTCTCCACCCGGGAAATATGAATCCTCTGTCTCGTTGTCCTTTTCCAGCAAGGCTCGATCCGAGCACTCTGATGCCAATGGAGTCAAGTCACTGTCACTTAAATCGGGCTCCGAGGCGTTTTGTTCAAAGTATTTGCTCCTTATTGCGGTAGATGAGGTACGCTTGGAGCTTCTAGGCTTAGACGGAAGCTCTTTGGAGGTAGTTCTGCGTCGTTTTGTACCTGTATTCTGTCTGGAGGTCGACGTATCAGGCTGCCGTTTGGCTTGCTGCCCTGTAGGCGCTGAATTTCGAAGTGAACGGCGAGGCATGGCTGGTGAGCGGGTAGTGGTAGTTGGTTGTTGATGAAGTGGTTATCGTCCTGGCATGACACCCGGCCTTTGGAGGCTCAACGATGAGAAATCCTCATGTAATTAATTGTAGACGTCAATGACGCTCAATGGCATAGCTTCTATGCTCACTTTGCGGGCTATCGAGGCCTGTACCTGGAGTCGTTGCTAGTTAGTTAACTAAAGTTTAGTCGCGCCTCGACGGGCTAGAAAGATAACTTAACTAAGTTACCGAGGTCGTGAACCCGAACGGAGCATTTCTCTTCCACAGCCATCCCCAAGCGGTCAATAATATATCGTCTCCCTCTAACCATTAACGGAGGAGGATTTGGCGCATATTAAAGCTCGCGCATACACGTTATTATTCTTGCTGAAGCTTGCCCTAGTTAACTATAGGGCTGAGAAAAATTCTTCACGGCGGAATCGTGCCCTTTAGTTAAGCGCTACCTAGTTAGTTAGCTAACCGGAGGCAAGGGGAGCATCCAGAAGCTGCATGCTAGACGGGTGATATTAGGGAAAAGACAAACAAGCGGGCCGTTGAAAAGGATAAAAAGACTATCTCTGTCTGGCTCACATTTAAAGAGAAAGCTGTACGGGGATGGCCTCCATACCTTCTAGTTTCACCTCTAAAAAGGAGAAGATACTAAGGGACCTGTCTGTCCCTGAAGAAGACTATACAGATTTATCCCCCAAGGGCTCGGTGGATGTTGCAATTATACCTCTTATACGGGACATCAACCGGCTGCCGGGCCTTGTGACGACGAGCAGCTGCGCTGGGCGCATCAGTGTGTTCGTCGAACGAGGAAAGGGAGGCAAGGTCCAGGCTGATATCACTGCCCCCGGCACTGAGAGGGCCCTTGACGGCCGTGAAAACACCTCTTCAGAAGATAAACCCGGTCATGATAAGCATATAAGGACAGAATATGTGAATAAATTCGTTCCTAAGGGGGGAAAAGGCAGCGGAACATGGCAATTTGTCTCCCATGACCCCCTGATATTCGATGAAGAGAAAACGGACAAGAGTCTGCATGAACTATTTGGACTGAAGCCATCGAGGACCGCAATAAACCCAAGTGGAAACGGCGAAATACAACTGGTCAAATTCAAATTCGAGCCTATGGTATGCATCTGATATTCCACCGAGTTATTATTTGATTACGTGTTTCGTTTCTCTCCATAAATATCAAATTTCCGTCTTTTCAACATACTGACTTTGGGTGCAGATTCTCCATATAATGGCTGCATCTCTGAGCCATGCCCAGCCTGTCCTTGCTGCTGCCAGTAATGCAGGCTTCAGAGAAAGTGGACTCCAGGGCCTTCGATGCCTCGAGGACCCGGAAGCATGTCCTATTGTCGCTGTACGATCTTCCGGCCTAGGACTTGAGTCAATCATAGGCTATATTGAAAACGATGGTTCACCTGAAGCCATAGCCCGTAGTTTCGTAACCGAAGAGTATTTGCAGTTGCTTGTTCAAATTTCGAATGAACGGTTTGCAGTTAACACAGAGCGCATGGAAAGATTTAGGGTGAAACTCTTGCATGTAGGTGGAGGGCAAGCGCTTGGTAACCCTAACCTGCAATGGGAGGACCCAATAGCTAGGAGAGCAAGAAAGAGAGCGGAAGGGCTGGAAAGGGGCAAAGCTGCGAAAGAAGCACGAAAGCCAGAAAATTTGGCTTCAGTGACAGATGATGATATGATATTTGGAGTTAATACTCTAGACATATAAGACATATAATCAATAGCCAACCCCTTCTCTCTCTCTCTCTCTCTTTTACCACATCAGTCATTCTGATGTTGGCAGAAAAATGATGCTTATAATCGATGTGCACCTCTTGCAAAGTAATATTTGGATGGAAAATTAGTATCAAGGATGTCTTGCATATAATAAAGACGAAGAGGTCTTACCCCCAGTCTTAGTAGATGAGGTGCTAGGAACAATCAACTGGGGTACAAAAATCCAACATCGATTCGCCTGGACCGGCTACTCTAACAGATAAAAATACATAATTACAATAATGCCAGCCGCTAGCCATTCCTTGCCGGATTGACTGCCGGCTAGCCAACTGGGAGCAACGCAAGAGACAAAGGAAAGGTGTACAATAATGCCAGCAAGTCGGAGTCATCCCAGACGGGATTTTCTGACTGCTAGCCAACTGGCAGCAATGCAATTCTTGAACAAATGAAATATACAATAATGCCAGCAAGTCAGCGCGTCCCAAAGGGATTTAACTGCTTACTAGCCAACTGATAGCAACGCATAGACAAAGGAAAAACAAAGGAAAAAACAAAGGAAATCAAGCGGCGGTGTTGACAGCCGCAAGCCCCTCTGAGACCAGGGCCTTCATCACCCCGATCTCAGTGTTTATGGCGGCTTGCAGGCTCCGCCGCGCTCCCTCGCCCCGCCACTCCAACATGAGTGGCCCGAAGGGCGAGTTGCCATGTTGAATGGCGTCCCACGAGTTGTTGAGCTCCCCAAGGTTGGGGACTCGGCGTAGGACTGCTGCCCGGATTAACCGGGCATACTCCTAAGGACAAAAAGTCAGCATTTATTATTGAGTAGTTTCGAGAAGAAGTCATAGTTACCTCCACACTCTCCTCTCGCGCATTAGCCCTGCGCGTAAGGGCATCAAAGGGCCAGAACACCACTGTTCTGGGGACGGGCCCCAGTGCTTGTCCGGCTGCCACCCGGAGAAGATATTTCTGACGTTCATTGAACGTCGAACATCGGAGTCCTGCGTTAAGGAGATCCCTTAACAGACGCTCATCTAGTTGGATGACTCGTCTAGCATTAACCTGCTGGAGCAATGCTTGCAGTTGGCGTCTGGTAGCATCAAACAAAACATTGCGGTGCTCAACAGTGTAGAGCGACTTTGAATCCCAGGGGAACTAGGCAAAAAGGAGCTGGTTAGCGCAAGGCTTTAACGAAATGAAGTAAAGTACATACTTTGTCAAGGGTGCTGATCACAAACTCATAGGGACGCTGCGGGCACTTCTCGGCGAACGGAGCCTACAGCGGTGATTAGCAGAAGCCCACACACAGCAGTACTCCTGTAAAGACTTACTCTCTTCGGTGCTTCAGCAAAATGAACCATGCAAAACAGCTCTTCATTGGTCAAAAAACCTTGGAAACCAGTGGAGTACCTATCTGTGTTTGGCTGGATTTCTGGGATTCCATTCTTCCAAAGGACACACTTTGCACGGGGGAATATCTCACGAAGCAATGCGTCTTGAGAAGACATTTCAACATGAACATGCCGGTCACCAAGACGTGGAGAGTGAGCAGGCAAGTTACGATTAACCCATGAGAGAGCCTCCTCTGCATCAGTTTGTGTAAGTAATTCGACATAGCAGTCCATAGTCTTAGCAGTGGATCGTTCCATGATAACATGGATCGAAGTGCCTCTGCTTTCTGGAAGTAACTTGGCTCGACGACCAAGAAAATGCGTAACTTCGCGGGCCAAAAGGTTGTAGGGAATCTTTAGATGAATTAGCTCGGATCAATAGAATGTCTATTGAATATGAGAAACTTAAAAAAAAAAAAAAAAAGTTGGTGGTCAAACCAAATGTGTTGATAATAGGGGTATCAATCAAAAATGGAGATGTAGCAAAGCAAATTAGGTGTAATGATATTCAATGAATTACGGCAGAAACGCGAGTAAGACTTACGTTGCTGATCTTTAATACAGCACCAGCTGGGACTGGTTGAGGACCTGTGCCAGTCTCAAACGGATCTTCAATTGGAGAAGGCCGAGCAGCCTGAGGTAAGGCTGTAGGGGTATTGTTGTTCATGTTATGAAAGCCATGGGCGTTTGAGAGTCCATTTCCTGGGAATGAACTATGGTATGGCCCTGGAACTGGGGCTTGTGGGTATTGAGGATTATGATAGTGAGCAACAGCAACATTGTTATTGTTCCTCGGATTGTGGCCGTTTGTGGTCATATTATTGTAGATACCATATGCGTGACCCGGATTGTTCATAACAACCTGGGAGTGGGATGGTCTCTGCTGCTGAGCAGCCTGATGAACGAGCCAATGAGCAGAATGTTGGCCATGCTGCTGGGCTGTATGCTGAGCTGAACGATGAACAGGGTAATGAACATGTTGTGGAACATGTTGCTGAGCTGATTGCTGAGCAGAATGTTGAAACGGCTGCTGAGATGATTGATTCTGACTTGGAGGTCTCACTGGATATGAAGAAACGATGAGTGGGCCTTTGTACTCGCTTTTCTTTGGCTTAACAGGGGAAGAAACAGGCGCGATAGGCATGGGAGGTGCTTTAGAAACAGGGGCTGGCACAGAAGAGGAACAGGCAGAAGTAAAAGGCCCAGGAGCAGAAGCAATAGGTACTTGGGGGTGGAAAGCATAGGCAATTCTCCATGTAGGCCGAAGATAACGACGGAATTTCAGGGGCGGAACAGGACGGATGGATCTTTGAAAGTTACCTTGCTGAGGATACTGGACATTACCTGGAGCCGTACTAGGCATTGCTGCCATAGCCGGAGGCATCCCACGAGACACACTGTTGCTGTTGGCGTTGCCATTGGGGTATTGCCCCTGAAACTGGCTTCCAGGATACATTTGGGGCAGAAAGGATGGAGGATTTGGTAGAACAGATAGCTGAGGATAAGGAGATTCTGCTGCAGCAGCGTATTGACGGCCACAAACTGATGCTGGTGAAGGGGGTGGAGCAACTGGAAGACTGCAAGTTGATAAGGGGCTGGAAGAAGAGAGACGAGAAGGGGGTTGGAATTTTTGTTTTTGTGTGGAGTGAGGTGTAGGACCGAAAAAACAGGCGAGAGAAGTGCGCGCCAAAGAAAAATTTTCAACGGGAGTTGGCGAGCTCTCGCTTCCAGAGACTTGTGCGTCGACTGTGGGATCTGCTGGTGCGTCCTCGGGCTCGACAACTTCGGCAATGGTGACACTTTGCTCCGACATCTGCTGGGCATCCTGGTGCGAGGCCACCGACGCGGTCGTTGCAACAACGCTACTAGCCTCTGCAGGCTGATATTCATCCTTGCCGTTTGCGGTGGTATCAACATTCTCTTGGACTGAATTATCAGACGAACCTGTTGAAAGCTGAGAGCCATACTCCTTGACCACGCAGGAAGCCATTTTTGGCAATCAACATATACCCTGACGATATTGTCTTGACTTGATACAGAAGCTCAACTTCGAAAAGCCCTTGTTGGTGACGGGGCAAAGATATCTCAAAGAGACTGAACAGAAGGATTGGGGTAAAATGCAGCAACTAAGGCAGGCAGAGAAGGAAGCAACAGGCTTGTCAATTGACTTCGAAGATCCTAGGTGGCAGCCTTGACAACAAACTTGATACCACTTTCTGATCTGATAAAGGACAGGAGGTACTTAGAGGCAAGGTGGTGAAGGCAAAAGGAGATGAACAGAAAGAAAAGAAAAATGTCAACAAACAAGAGAAGAAGGGGCTTTTATACCTGTTATTGTGGGATGCTTAGTCGCCGCAGCGTCGACAGTGCAACATAGGGCTATGCAAGATATAAGGAGGACGCTGTCAAAGCTAAGGAGCATGAAAGTCTATGACAGGCTGTGCTCTAGGCGCAAGCAAAGACATGATATAGGATTTAAGTACCTATAGATGGGAGGATTAGTGGGTTTATAGGTATCCAAGTGGCACATAAGAAATAGGGAATGTCATATAATCCGCAGAGTGGAAGATTATATAAAGCTGGGGATAGTGAGTACTGTCTGTCACTCGCATGTTATACTCCATAGAATAAAGAGTCAGGCCTGAATAGATTTTGGGAGGTCAGAAGAATAGCATCCCATGCTATCTAACTGGGGATGCTGAGATTCCTGCCTTGTATTCTAAACGTTTTACTATATATTAATGGAGTCAGGAAGCCACTCCCAGGGAAGGGGGTATGATGTGGAATTCCCATATAGACTGAACTACTCGGTATAAGAACGAAGAGTTTTATACTCTTACATTCACATTATGGTCAGTGAGTCCAGAGATAAGGGTATAGAAGAGGGGGCTGGTATATTATGTGGAATTTGAGAGGTGTGGTCAAAATTTACTGATTAGGTAATTTGAGCCGCATAGGATAAAAAAGCCGCCAGACATGAAAGAGGGTGTATATAAAAAATGGCAACAGGTATCAAAATTGATTTACGCAGTAAAAGACAAGTCCGGTAGGGTTGATATAATTTGAAGATATATAGGTGAGGGCTGTAGGGCCACAGTTGTCCGTAGTTGGCATGGATATTTGTTAGACCTTTCAGTTCAACTTTACGTCATTTACAAACTTATTTACAACACCTTATAATTGAGTCATAAACAAGTTTCCATCAGACAGGTCAGAGCACACGGAACATAATGACAGAGGGGTGTCTCTGCGGTAGTTCGAGCGTTTGACTTAAAAGCTGACGATAAATAGGGAAATTCCACTAGTCGAACTGTTGAGATAAAGATTAGTTAAATGGAATTTGGATGAATAGTAACCGGTGGAAGCATACGGGTGTTAAAAAGGATTCTGCAACAAATCGCGCGCGAGCGTTTAACTAAAGGAATTTATGTTAGAAGCTTGGCCTGTATGTGAACCGGAATAGTAAAAAGGTAGAAGGATTCCAATCGGCAATAGACTCACGAATAGTCTCATCTCAGATATTTCCTTGTCAACCTCCTCCATGAATTCGATGATAAAGTCAACCAGCTTGTGTTTTAACATAGCTTCCGTGTGGAAGTTTGTGATCAAAAACGAGATATCGTAACCCTACCCAGGTTAGTAATTGGTGGTTGGATTTAATAGTACTAAGCCAATATATTAAGATACCTTAACAGGCTTCCGTCGGAGGATAAAAAATGCCTCTGCTCGCTGAGTTAAGAACCTGGTGAGTTTATGTACGAGGATATGCTCGATTTCATCTGCCTGCTTGATTCGGATGCTAACTCTAACGCTGTTTACGCTAGGTTCTATAAGAACTTTCTCTTTCTCATTGCGCGCAACCGTCAGCGGATTAAGAAGAAGTTCTGGAGAAGTAGCTGCTTCTATTTCCGGGACGTTATGTCGTTCTGAGGTCTGGGAGGCAAAGTTCGAGACCGCAAGGGCAGCAGTCAGAGACGAGCGAACGCATTGGAGGTATGGCCGTAAGGATTGCGACTAAGTGATGTTAGCCATATTCGAGGTGTATAAAATGAATTTGGGGTCCTGTATACCATGCTGATGGTTGTTGACTGGATAGAAATCTGTATGCGAAGCTAAAGGATCTTCTGACTGGGATTTCCAGCGCTGTAAAACGTAATCACAATTCAGTCCGACCTTGAGGAGCACCACTCTTGCTTGGTGTTTAGTCCGTCCAGGCTTGTCCTATCTTTGTCTGTCGATGTGTACGGAGTATCTCTCCTACTTGAGGTCGGTTTTGATGGCCCGGGTTGACGTTGCTGCGGGTTGGTGGGTGTTTGCACTGTTTGCACCACCCTTCGCCCCACATAACTAGAAATAACATCCTCCAGTTCAACGACATAAAAGAGAGGGACAGGGTACACCGCGCCAGGAGAAAGGCAGCTCCAGAGTCTCACATCTACTCGACTTGATTCGCGAGCTCCCCTTTTTCAGTGTATTTATCTGCGGGAAGAATGGATCCTATTTCTGGTAGGCTGTGACGTCTTTGATTACTGATGTGATGGAGTCAAGCATTGCCAGGATCCTGCTAACGATCGTCTTAGTTGTCGTCAAACATCAGGGTAAACGCTACGAAGTAGAGCTTGACCCGAGCTCGAATGGCGAGACATTCAAGTTCCAGCTGTACTCTCTAACGGGCGTTGAACCCGAACGACAGAAAATATTAGTCAAAGGAGGCCAGCTTAAAGATGACACCCTCCTATCTTCGCTCAATGCCAAAGCGGGCCAGACATTCATGATGATGGGCACCCCAGCCAACGGAGAGTCCAACCTAGCATTGAGGAAACCGAAGGAGGCAATTAAATTTTTGGAGGACATGACTGAAGCTGAGGTTGCAAAGGCTGACGGCGCTACACCGGCTGGTCTTTCAAATTTGGGAAATACATGTTACCTGAACTCCACACTGCAGACCCTGCGCCTCATCCCCGAACTTCAGGAAGAGCTGCAGAGATACAAAAGTACCGCACAAAGTAACTCGAACCAGTTTAACTCAGGCTGGCCTGATCTCACGGCCTCCCTTCGAGATTTGTACAAACTGATGTCACAAACCCAGCGGGGATTTCCTCCAATAAGGTTCCTAGATTCCCTCCGTACTGTTTTCCCGCAATTTGCACAACAAAGCAGGGATGGGCATGGCTATGCACAGCAAGATGCAGAGGAAGCTTGGTCCCAGATTATTTCACAACTTCGCCAAAATCTCATGATAAAGGATGCCTCCGATGGCAAAGACTCGAAGGCCGTTTCCTTTGTTGACAAGTATATGTCAGGGACAATCAACTCTGTTTTAGAGTGCGATGAGCAGGCTGCCAAAGAAGGTGGAGAGATGGCAGTAGAAAGCTCTGACGTTTTCTTCAAGCTAAATTGCCATATCGACAAAGAAATCAATCATCTTCACGATGGAATCATGGCTAGTCTAGAAGAGAAAATCGAGAAGCACTCACCTACCCTGGACCGAGATGCTATCTACACCAAAAAAACTCGAATCTCACGCCTCCCGAAATACCTCACCGTCCACTTTGTTCGTTTCTTCTGGAAACGGGAATCGCAAAAAAAGGCCAAAATTATGCGAAAAGTCACGTTCCCGCAGGAAATCGACGTAGTCGATTTTTGCACTGACGAGTTGAAGAAGCAACTCATTCCAGTCAGGGATAAAGTCCGCGAGATCCGAAAAGACGAACAGGACATGGAACGTGCGCGAAAACGCCAAAAGATTGCTCATAAACGTGAACAAGAAGAGAAACAAGAAGATCGTGCATCTGAGCCCCTGCAAAAGAAGAAAATGGCCGAGTCAGCAACCGATAAAAACAAAGACAAGGCCGAAGATAAGGATGCTGCACCAGAAGTGTTCAAGTCAGATGCCGAATACGAAGCTGAAAAGGCAGCCGCCCTTTTACAGGCTAAGAAAGAGCTCTTTTCTCTTATCAATGAAGACCTTGCTAAGGATGAAAGTACAAATAAGTGTGGACTTTACGAACTACGGGGTGTCATTACCCATCAGGGGGCTAGCGCCGACAGTGGCCACTACACTGCCTATGTAAAGAAGCAGGGCAAGGTAGTGGATGGCAAAAGACGTGAAGAAGATGGAAATTGGTGGTGGTTCAACGATGAAAAGGTTTCCGAAGTACCTGCAGAGAAAATTGAAACACTATCCGGAGGTGGTATGTAGCATCCCTTGTTTTCAACGCATTGGAATAAGTTTCATGACTAACACTGTTTAGGTGAATCACACTCTGCCCTGATCCTTCTTTACAAGGCCATCGACTTGCCCCCTGCTGATGTGCTTAACGAGTAAGGGGTTTCTGCTCCGAGGAACCTTTTAGGTAGTAGGCCCTGAAATTTATTTTCCATCTTTATTGCTTTCTACTAGCCAGAGACCAAGGTCTCGTTTAGATTGTCCGTGGTAAAGCTGGCATAAGATCGTTTAGCAATAAGGAATATCTCTCATGACCCCGCAATGGAGTTGTCTATGATCTTATGTAGATATCGCTTCAGTAACTCTTTAGTCCCAAGGGTTACAATACTCGCGGTTGTTCTGTTGATGCCTCCACAGCTGTCTAGACTATAGGCGTTGTATGGACTAACTATTAGTTAAGCGCACTAGGGTGAGTTAACTAGCGCGGTTAATTTTACTAGTTTACTTTTAATTAAGTTAGCTGGTAGACTAGCGCCGCAAGCGACGCCCTTCAACTTCAAGAACTGGACGCTGCCAGCAGCTATGTTAAAGAGAGTCCCGGGCGAGGTTGTCTCGCACTGTTACTCCTCAATGTGTTGCAGGCTAATACAGCATGGACTACAATCCAGAGTCCGCGCATACTCGCTTCGCCTAAACCCTGTCTTGCCGCTTAGACAATTATCCAACTACCAATCTCGCTGCCTAACAACGGTTACCGTTCCTCCTCCCGGCCCGAATAAATCGCCTCGCCGACTCCGTATTTTACTTTCCATACTCCTGTTTGGCTACCTAGGTAGGAGGTATATGTCAAGTGAGATAAATCTATTTGCTGGCCCAATAATAGAACCCGACAGCCCAGAAGATATAGAGATAACCACATCCTTGAATTCCCGTTTTGACCAGCTCGAGATTGTGAAGAAACTACGAGAAGATCCAGATTATACGGAATGGGAGCCATATGGGAACTTTACTGAAGAAGAGAAGAAGGCAAGGCTTACTAGTGGGTGTCTTCGGGGGTCCAGAGGGCTGTCGTGTCAGGTGTGTTCAACAATATAGGATCGGGATATAATATGCTGTCAACTAACGGCAACTAACTATATATGTTCGATAGCATGTGTTCTACAATTCTAAAGAAAACACCCTCAAATCTGTCTTATACCTTGGCAACGGGCTTGATGGATGGCCTACTGTTGTGCATGGTGGTGCAATCGCTACAATTCTTGACGAAAATATGGGCCGTTTAGCCATCGAGAATCTACCCGAGCGCACAGGGGTTACTGCCAATCTCAACATATCCTATAAAGCCCGCCTCGGGCGAGACCAATACATAATTGTCGAGGCAAAATATGATCGCCTCTTGAGTTCTGAAAGAAAGGCAGTTATTGAAGCCGTCATTAAGGATGGTAAAGGGAAAGTCTACTCGGAGGCCAAAGCATTATTTGTGTATCCTAAAAAACTGAAGTTGAGGACACTGGGAGAGAAATTTTAGAGTAAACTGGTTCTCCACACTCGCTCATCTCAAACTAGTCTATGCCCCAATATCAACAGATATATATTCCAGTAATGCACAAAGAGTGTCACAATTCCCAATCATGAAATCTAAACTCAGCATTTGAAAGTGATTAACAGAATTATTAAGTATCAGATATCGACTTATAAATCTGGAGCTGGCACAAGAGCGATTAAAGCTAATGAGTGGAATCTTTAACAGCCGATCAAGTACGGCATCCGCCGTCCTTTATACCGTTATTAAATTTAAGGCTGTATGTCTACCACCAGCTGTTTGCTATAGAGTATAAATTAGCTTCGGCAGGTACCATTTTTCATTACCCAGATGACCAATATACACGGGCGGTCATCTTGAGGTGACTACGAAATGTAATATAGGGTACCATGGACATAAAACGAACAACTGATACATTACTAGTAGCAAGACATTATAAGTACATAGTAGGTGGGTATACAGTATAAATAGAACACTTGAGGATCAAAGTGGTGTAATGACGTTGAATTCGAACGATTTCACACGGTATCCATCCTTTCAAGTGAGCTCTTGCCGATCCAGCCGGCAACGCGGCTAATTGAACCCGAATTAGCAGCTGGCTTTCGAGGATTTACTCCCGGGAGCTGCTCATCGAGGCTAGCTCGGCTGCGAACCCCCGAAGAGGTCCCAGTCTGGTTTTTATCGGATTGGTCCGCGTCGTTTGTTGCCGTTGTTTGGTTTAAACTATTCCTCCACTTTTTGGCATTTTTGCGGTTACCACTTGCTCCTGGGTATAAAGGTTTGCTCTTTGACTTGGAAGGACTCAGAGCAGCTTCTGGCAATGGCGGAGCTGGTGGAGGAGGTGCAGCGGATATTGCAGGTGAAGCAGGCGTGGGGGGTATAGGCATATCTATCACCAAGTGTTCTGAACAGTTACACCCACATCCGGTGGGGCATAGTATAGAAACGCTCTTCTCCATGGAACCTTCCGCCGTAATATTCGGCGCAAACCATTGAGAATGGCATTTGAAGCAACACATATGGCCACAGGCGAAGCAAGGGTTAAACATGCCTTGAATCACCTCAGTACATATTGCACACGACATGTTTTGCGAACCCGGCAATGACAAATTGCAGTTAAGGCATTGTATATTCACAAGTGCGTTACGTCTGCTATTCCTCCCGATAGCTTCACCCAGTGGATTTTGCGTTGGAGAAGAAACTTGTAAGGCGGATCCGCATGTTGCACAATGATGTTGCAGGTTGAGTCCTTCGGCCAGAACTTCTGTTGAAGGGTGGTGGTTAACTGCCAGGCTATGGCGCCTATTGACGTGCTTGGTCCGTGGATATTTGTTGTTCGACTTATATAAAAGAGAGCGTTCTGTCTCGTTGTCGACAATGGAAGCCATTTTCAGAACCTCAGTTCCTTGTATAGGCATGTTCCATATAAATAGAAGATGAGCATAGTTCTCTCTGTAGGCTTGATAAAGTGACTGGAGTCGAGGATCAAGCAAAGGGACCTCGGCCCTGCAATCGTTGTCAAATGCAGCTTGGTGTTTCTTGACAACCTTTATGCCTCTCCTGAACTTATTCGCGCTTGGTGAAACTGGTTTATCGCTCTCTTCTGAATCTGAGAATCTTAGGGGTGTGCCAATTGCGGAGGGAGTAAGATAACTAGGTAATGCGGACGCTGCCTTGTTACGGAGACCACCAACAGAGCTCCAGATGCTAGGTCCATGGGTAGTGAGACTGCCTATTGGACTAGGTTGCTTCTTAATGAGACCAGTTGGAGGTGAAGATGACGCAGATGGTCCGAAGGTTAGAGATCGTGAGAGTGAGGAGGCCAAGGTATTGCCAAAATTGGTATTTATCCGCATATTAGAAGGCGGGTCAGGAGACCCAGACAGAGACGTATTATAACGGGATTTACGTTCCATACTGGACCTTGCCCCGCGAACTCCGGTGGGAGGCGTGGTTCCTGTTGAATACAGCGGTGGGGTGTTCCCGTGCCACTGATCAGCAGACGAGCACCCAGAGCTGTGGGATGCCGATATATTAGGTAGGTCTTTGCTTGCCAGCGGTGTGGTATTATGTTTCCCCCTGAATTGCTGGTCAGAAAAGCTTTTATCATCCAAGAATTCTGAGACTCGGGGCTTGGACGGATCATCTGGAAGAAGTCGCTTCATGTCAGTCTCGTACAAGACGCACGAAAGCATCCCGAGCATCTGTACGTCTCCAAGCTGTTCGAAATGTCCAAACCTATATAAAATTAGCGTGATGTGGCTCTACAAAAAAAGAAGAAGTAAAGAAGAATGCAGTTAAGCAATTAAGGATAAGACGTTGCAGGATGGCTCACAAAGCAGGGATAAACCACCGGGCTCCGAGAGGATGGCTCCCCCATGTTTTTTGTCTCTCGCTGTTCAAGCAGACACCGCTGTCTTTTCGTCGCAGGCTGCCCACAGGATTGTTAAGTATGTGCCGTAAACGATCCTTTACACCTTTAGTATCGGTTGTCTGCTTATTATCCAAGAGTAAATTCAGAAGTCCCCAGACGTAGGATAGATCTGAAAGCCCTGCATTCGCTGCGACTACCATATTATGTGAGCAAATCTCCGCACGGTTCCCAAATATTTTGTACTGCTGAGCAAGTTCTCGTTTTGCAGGTAATATGTCATTAAAGTGGTATATGTGGACATAATTCTGACAAGAGTCCGACGATGATCTGGCAGTGCTAGGTCCAGCAACAGACCTCTGTGAATTCCCTGCAATTGAGCGTGCTAGGTGAAATCCAATGTTACCGTGTCTCCAGGCGTGATTCCCTTGGAACTGTTGAGGGAGTGAGCCTAATAGATCGGAGGAGCCAGATGAGCTAGACGAATCGTATGAAGAGTCATCAGAAAACTCCGAACCACCGTCTTCAGTGACAATACCACCACTGACAGCCGATTCGGCTGTTGCCCTTGGCACCGGAGAGCCTGTTTGAAGGCGTCCAAATCCTTCAAATACCTTGTCATTGCGGGATGATCCGGCCATGGCCCTCAAGCTTATAGAGTCTAGGAAAGAGGGAGGTTTTTCTTCCTTCTTTGGGAAGAAACAGACAAGCTGGCCATCGTTGGCCCATAAAGCACCGCATGCTCGGGCAACTGGAACCATGACATTGGCATTGATAGGGCGAAGAAGCTCAGAAGAGCTTAGAGCAAGATCAGAGTCCTGAAATTGGCCAACGTCCTCGTCCTCATCACTTGACTCATTACCAGCAAGTATATCAGCAGACTTAAGATGTTCGCTTGGCTGATTCTTTGCCAGAGCTACACTTTCCTCAACGGTATGTTCCCCAAGTAAGTATCGAATCACTCCTTCAAGGCAGCCTCGTTGTCTTGAAAGATATGTCTCTGCAATTGTCTGCATTCCAGTAGTAACAGTTTTGACCAGTTGGCTTGTTACCGCAGTTGTTCTTTGGACGTTGAAAATAGGTGCTTCCATTCGAGGGTATTCTGTGGGAAACTTGATATCAATTTTGAGGAAAACATTCGAGTTCTCCGATCCCCAGGGCCCGTGCATGGAAATGGTCGCTTTCCGCTGCCCAACATTGACAGATTCAAACGCTACACGGGTGAATTTTTCACCAACATGGATTATTTCATCACCCAGAGTTTCCACTTCCCATCCAGAGATTTTCACTCCTCGCATCCAGGAAATTGGGTTCATATCAGCTCTAAGGGTTGTGCGCCCACGAACACTGCTTGATTGTCCAATGGGTCGAACTTGACCCCATCCACGCGAGTATGGCATGCTCACCCCACTCATCCCTTTGAGAGTATTGTTGGCGGCAAGATATTCTGATCGTTCACCATAATCCTCACCCACTTCACCATGCTCGTAGGAGTGTTCATCATGAAAAGTTTTGTAGGCTGCCCCTTTTCGAGTAAGGTTAAGTAGGGGGTTGAATGGTTTGCCCTTTTCGTAGCCTACACCTTTTAGGATCTCTGGGTCTACACGATGAAGGCGTAACTCCTTGTCTGTTCCCCATGAGACAAGCTGAAATTCTCGCTGATCCATGCCATCTACGATGCCTCCCCTTTGCCTCCAAAGAAACTCCTTGACCTGGCCTTTGTGCCCGGGGAAGCTGTGGACCAATGGCAGATCATCATGTTCACTCCTGTTAGTCTCGGCTGAAACACAGCTATATAGATGAAGATCACTGTTTCCACGTTGTGGCATCGCCAGAACACCCCATCCAAACGGGGTATGCCGTGTCCGCCATACAGGAAATGGTGTATGGGTAACGTTCTCTGGCCTGTTTCCTTCTTTTGAATAGTTCCAGAACTTGATTGTTTTGTCTAGTGCACAGGTGACAATAGCCTCGGGGCGAGTCCTGTTCCAATCAATGCCGTAAATTTTCGTCCCATGTGCCTCAAAGGTGCGTAGGGGATATGCGCCTTTTCTATCGTCCCATATGTGAAGCGATTTATCGTGGGAGCTAGCAATAACATGAGGATCCTGTCGGTTCCATTTGACTTGAGTTGCCCCGGTAAACCAATCCGAAAAAGAAACAACAGGCCTGGCGGGTGTTCTCAAGTCCCAGCAATGGACAAAACTATCGACAGCGCAAGTAGCTAGTAAATCAGGATGGTGGGCTGAAAAATTTATATCCGTTATTGCTCTCGAGTGTGCGTGTAGAACATGTTCTATAGAATTCTGTGAAGTTCGCATAGCCAAATTCCAGACCAAGGCTTTTTGGTTTGACGTGCTTGCCACCCAAGAATCCCGAGCGGAAAAGGGAGACCACTGGACATCGGCAACCTCCCATGCTGTTCGGTGAGGAAGATAACGGGGCGGGGAATACGGATTATCGAGATCTATAACATGTAGGCCTTCCTTTCTAGCATTCCGTCAGCGATAAGTGAAGGGTCAAATTTCAAGAATTATCTTACGATGCAAGCACAACATCTCTCCCGCAAGGCGATATTGACATTGATCCAACTGCTTGATCAATGTGGAATGAACTGTCCTCCCCGAACTTGGGGCTATCGTATGCCGAAGCAAGCGGTCCTGACTCGATTTGGCCCGCCATTTTTCGAGTTCAGAGAAGGGCTCCGTGTGATCGCAAGGTTGAGGAGACGATATCCAGTGCAATTATGGTTCTCATACACCGAATGTTAACCAACTATATAGGAGATGTCCTAATCCACGCGTTCACAATAGCTTGCACTACCGCGGTCTGCGCGTCCAGAGATTTCGTTTGCATTCTGGGGATATCTCGGTCGGGATCCTCTCCCGTCGAACGTCTCTGAGAATTGCAAGAAATGGCCTAAAATACCCAAAGTAGAGCTGTCAAGGGCCTGGGAATGTGTCCCTTTCTATGCTGTCATATACGGCTTGGAGAGTCAAACTGAAGTTGTGGTTAGTTAGTTACATAAGCAACGCCTTACTGGGTTGGATTTAGCTCGTGGCACGTGCTTCTCCTGCAATGAGAGGTCTTGGCACCTGCGGGGAGCAACGTCTGCCAAAAGAAAAGGTGGGATAAAGCTGGCAAACAGTTAGATGAATCCCAGCAGTGAAAGACTGAGAGACCCATTTACTTGTCAAGCAGTCAAGCAGGGCCAACCAAGGGATAAAATAATTACTCCGACGTCTCGTTGATACCGAAAACCATTTCCCACGCCCTGGGCTCTGCAGCGTGGCCGAGCGAAGATTGACAGGGAAGCAGCCCCGAAAATACCACAAATTATCAACAGCCATCCACGCGATATACCGTACAGGAGTAACAGGCATAGGCGCCATTAATTCAAACGCTCGTCACACTACCGCCTCACGATAATATTCTTCCAGAGCCCAGTAGTACCAGTTGCAAACAGACCATGGCGGGGCTACCAAAGCGGATAGTAAAGGAGACGGAGCGGTTGATGGCAGAGCCGTAAGTATGACAAGAAAATAATCAATGAAATAGTTAATAATACTTTATATATTTACTAACAATCGTGTTGACTTGTGCAGTGTTCCCGGGATTAATGCAGTTCCTCACGAAGATAACCTTCGGTATTTCGACGTCCGAATCCACGGTCCAGCACAGTCTCCCTACGAAGGTCAGCATAACATCACCAGAATTCCTGTCATCGTGTTAGTTGAACCAGAGAGCTGATTGTCACAACACAGGGGGGATCTTCAAACTCGAGCTATTTTTGCCAGAAGATTACCCAATGACACCTCCAAAGATCCGTTTCCTCACCAAGATTTACCATCCAAATATTGATAGATTAGGAAGAATCTGCCTTGATGTGTTAAAAAGTGAGATGACGCCCACCATGATGCGGTTCTCATAGCGAATGGCAGATCCTAACATGGTATAACATTCTAGATAATTGGTCTCCGGCGTTGCAAATCCGGACAATTTTGCTATCCATCCAAGCATTGCTTGGCGCGCCGAACCCAGATGATCCTCTGGCCAACGATGTTGCACAGCGATGGAAGGAAGATGAACCCGCGGCCATTCAGACAGCAAGGGAGTGGACAAGAACACATGCCATGGTTTAAATTACTCGTTTGCAAACACGTTAGATCGTCCAGCGTCAGCTAGCAATTATTAAATATAAAGATTAACCCCATTCACTCGTACTTCTTCATAGACTTGAGGAAACTTAACAGCAGGCCGCTACTGCCTGAAGCACCTACAGTCATAGTGCTATCGAGGTAATTACGCATGGGTGAATGGCACAAGATTAGTATCGGTGTAAGTCCCTACGGCGATCTCAGCTGCACGTTCAGAACCCACTGAATTCAGTCTCACGGTATAACCCTGAATGGGGTCGCGAAGAAACCTTATACTATTAATCAATTCCTCGGTACGCCCAACGACGGCTGTTCTGGCGTCTAGATACGCGCAATTTGACGATTGTCGCGCTTGGGCGAGTTTAAGGGCTAGTGAGTCACGTGACACACAATTAGCGAGTAAACCTCACACCAAACGATTACCAAGTTTGACCTTGAGTCGCAAACGAGTTAATTCACAACGACGTCAACATTTCAACCTCGTACACGCCGGCTGCGCATCACCACAACTCAAGATGCGTACCTACGACGATTCCTTCAGTGGTCAGAAGATCTACCCCGGAAAGGTATGTTTTTGACGTCGCTCATCCAGCTCTCCGGACCACCATCGAACCGAGACCGAAGAGGAGCCTTCCGACGTCTATATTTGATGAGCTTATGCTAATGAGGCCCTTTCTTCGTTTAACAGGGTAAGCTGTATGTTCGAGGCGACAGCAAGATCTTCCGATTCCAAAATGGCAAAAGCGAATCTCTCTTCCTCCAGCGCAAAAACCCACGTCGGATAGCCTGGACCATCCTTTACCGCAGACAACACAAGAAGGGACTTTCTGAAGTGAGTGATTCTTTGCGATATTTTTCCTTTCGAGAAATTTGTGCTTGGTTTCATATGGGGCTTCTATGGTTTGGGATGTACTAGGGTACGGGATGGATGAAGCGAAGAAATGAGCAGTGGCAATGTGTTTTGCATGCTATATTGCACATCGAGGCTGACCATGGGATATTTTCGTTTGGTTTTATAGGAAGTTGCCAAGAAGCGTACCCGTCGTGTTGTGAAGCACCAGCGTGCTATTGTCGGCGCCTCCCTCGATGTCATCAAGGAACGCCGAACCATGCGACCCGAAGCCCGTGCTGCCGCCCGTCAGGCCGCCGTGAAGGAGGCTAAGGAGAAGAAGTCTGCCGCTGAAAGCAAGAAGAGAGCCGAGAAGGCCAAAGCCGCCCAGGCAGCTGGACGAGGACAAGGTGGCCGAATCCAGAGCAAGCAGGGTGCTAAGGGATCCGCTCCCAAAGTTGCTGCTAAGTCTCGTTAGATCTTGATAAATGAAAGGTGAACGATGGATTTACGGGCGGTGCGGTATTACGATGGGTGTTTGGGCCTGGCATGCTTTGTTAAAAAGGGGTTACAGAAAAACCATCCCTCATAATGAGAGCGTTCCTCGATGAGAACTGTTACCATCTATTGATGGGTAGGCCTGGTAAAATGAACCATTCTCTTTTACCTATTCCAGCAGCGGTTTCAGCCATACCATGCTTATTTTTGACAACACTCTCGACTATCTCAATTGATATCTTGCTGTTCAAGCCCCCAGCGAGGTTGATGATAGCTTCAAATGAGATTCTTCTTACATGTAACCCACTCTAATTTATCCGAATGTATGCCATATTCGTAATTCACGAACCTATGTAAGTGTGTCTTTGTATTCATATATGTATCCTCTTCCGCCGTCTTATTCACCAAACTAGGTTGTCCATCTTATCAAAAGAACGGCTCCGATAACACCCGTAAAAGGAAGTTAGGGCTACAACCCTAAGAGGGAAAATTCTGTCTTGGCGTTCGCTTCCTCCAAGGAACTTCGTCCATCACCGAAACGACCACCAGCGAGACCATCGGCATCAAAAGACCAAGTCGTCAACGCATCCAAAGCACACGGTTAGTTACACTCTTAACTCTCTTGATGGACTCTGTTTGAATGGTGTTGCTCGTGGCGCACTTTTCTCGCATGTTGTCGCAGTCTAAACCCGCTTATATTCCAGCTCTTTCAAAAGGCCAACCTGACTAACCTCTGGAATTTTTGTAGCTTGAACAGTTGCATCTCTACGATTTACGAACCGATCGCACATCATGGGTAAAGTCCACGGCTCGCTCGCTCGTGCGGGTAAAGTCAAGTCTCAGACTCCAAAGGTCAGTTTTACCAGCTTGGGTCCCTCAGTTTCGGCCGCGCATACCACAAGAAGACGAGGATCCAGGATGATGGTTGCAGCCCCTAGCAATATGGAGGGAGGAAGCTGGGTGTTGTTTTTGCGGTTACCTGGGGCCATAGGCTGTATTGACACGACAACGAATAAGAGCAAGACGACTGACTCATTTTTGGGAGAAATAGGTCGAGCCACAAGAGAAGAAGAAGACCCCAAAGGGTCGTGCTAAGAAGCGCCTCCAATACACCCGACGATTCGTCAACGTCACAATGACTGGTGGAAAGAGAAAGGTGCGTTTTATACATCTCGAAATGATGGATATCTCTCGAGCACAACAGTAAACTGATAATTCTGCTACAGATGAATCCCAACCCAGGTGCTGCATAAGCATTATAACATGTGGACCTTTCTTTTTTTCTCTTCACGCCTCGTTTCGTCAGCTTCGTTTTCTGTAAAAACCCCAAATCTTTCGAATATGGTGGAAAACCCCACGAATTTCTCTTTTCCTAAGCGGTTATGAAACAAGCACTCGGAGAATGAGGATGGAAAATGCTATGGATATCACAACCGGAGATCGAGCGGAGCGGTTGAACATGGTATTTATCTATTGTCAGCTTTGCTAGGGGGGGACAAAATAGAAATCACAGTTGAAAAAGGGCGCTTGATGAATGAATAATTGGTATGGGAATGAATCTAAGAAATTCTTAATTGCATGCCCCCTTAATATCAAGGTTATTCATCTCAATTTTATGGTATACTGTTCTCTGTAGTATGGATGATGAGTGGATCAAGAGTCCCGAACTGCTCGATCTGTTGTACTTGTACTGTAATATTGGTTGTATTTGTCTGGTAGGCTTGCCTTCATGAGCTTCCACTGAGAATGGGCCTAGACGACTTGCGCTCTGCTGGTCTTGTTGAGACGGAGCAGCTCCGTGAGTGTGAGTGTGGAAAGTAGAAAATCATGTTTATGGCTGATTCAATTGTACCCAGGTGCCGCAGTCTTTGCCTTAGATAGTGGCCATCATACATAGTTGTGCCTTGGCTTGTAAGGCAATTAGATCAACAGCCCTGGCTCTGTCCATTATCATCGTCATCATCATTAGAAAGCTATGCGCCCAACTAAACCGGCGGGTGTAAACTATTAGATATATAAATTTCAAATACCATCAAACCCACAAGAAAGCAGCAAAACCCAGTTGGACTTAGACGGATGTATCACCTGCTATGGTACCTTCATCCACTTTGGATAAAGTACCCGCGATTGCTCTTCATACGAGTGATTCACATCGGCTCCCCGTACACCGTGTTTATAACAGGACATGGCTTTCCAGCAAACCAAATCCCCTGACCATCTATGATCTATGTGGAACGTTTAATGAAATTTGCGCAAAGAGGAATCCAATACCACGAAATTGAGTCAGTAGTAATGGGCCATCTCCAATCCAGCACGTTTAAAGCCACATTTTAGATAAAAGCCCTCGTTGGCTTCGGAGCAATCCAGGATAGACTGAGAAGAGATACAAATTAGTTCCTGTACCTTTTATTTCTTACACTAGGTAAAAAGGGGCAACCCTACCTTGTAACAGCCAACTTCTTTAGCAACATAATCCAAAGCATGGATCATGCGCAGGCCGAGCTTCTTTCCTTGCTGGCCGCTCTCAATGGCAATATCTTCAATGTGCCCCACCAAGCCAGCGGCATGGATAAATTTCCTCTCAACAATCAAACTACCAGTGCCAACAACTCGGCCGGTCCCATCGCAGATAACAAGGATATAATACTCATCATTGCGCTTGGCCATCCAGTCATATCGTTCGTTCCAGAGCTCGGGGGTGAACTCTCCAACCTTGGTGAGAACGCTGAGAACATCGAGGAAGCCGTTCTGGTAGTCTGAGCGGCGAAGTGGGCGGAGAGTATAGTTCTCCGGAAGCAAGGAGACAACCTCGGGAGATATATAGGAGGCTGAAAAGAGGCCTTCTTCAGTTTTTTCTTCCTCGTTGTTGGCCTTAGTGGCCTCGGTCACCGCCGGTTTCACCTCCTTGGCATGAATGGCAAGCATCTTGGTATCGATACAGTTATTTGTAACGGCCACAGGGACAGTCGTAGACGAAGCTTCAATGGCCATGGGAGAGAAAGGCTGCTGGATAGAAAGGTGGATGGTATGTAAAGAGAAGACAAAGCTGTCGAATTTAACGCCTGGTTGGGGCTTCTCTTAGATGGAGGAAGTGGAGGATTCAGGGGTGAGGGCGGGGTGAAGTTTTCAACTCAACACTGCCAGTGTGAAACAGCAACAACACCCTTGACGATAGAGAACAGGCAGTTCAACTAGGAGGAGACAAAGACTCTTGCGTATCCAAAGAGAGGAAACGATAGAAGTTCGATCGAGGGAGAGGTGAAAAAAGGAGCGGTAACGTAACTCCATGTCTCAAATAGACGCCGCTTAGTCACCACGGAGGAAAAGGACCTCAGGGCACCAATGACGTCATGTGAGTCTGGCGCCTATTAATCTATGAAAACTAAGCGCCGACTCTATCGACCTGACATTGGAAGCCGATATACGCCCTCGAACGTTCGGTGCCGTGATATCCTGTGCCAAAACAAGGGCATACTACTTTCTAATTCTCTTGAATAAGGACTCTATAGACGTAAAAGTCGACATCAACATCGTCCGCCAGGTATGCGCCAAACTTTGGATCCGATCGACCAGGGAACGTGGTTGCGGCAAACCGAGTTTCCCCCTGAGTACCAAGTTTTTGAACCTGCCCATTCCACGAAAACTCAACCCAGCCAGGGGTACCAGTATTAATCAGGAAGTCTGCGCGGTATTTGGTGTTGAGTTTAGGTGCAGTTTGCCATAGAATCTGCCGTGGTGCGTCCCATTTGGGCTGATACTGGAGCTGGAGGTTGCTGCGAGAAAACTTCAGGGCCAGAGGGACATTGGCGCCGCCATCCTCCGCATTATCTGTGAGGTATTCCTTACTTTATGCCCTAGATTAGCTCTAGACTTACTGGGGGGAACGTGCAGTTCGCATAAACTTACAATTGCCAGATGCTCAGGCTTTGCTCAATCGCCCCCAAGGAGAACTCATAGCGAATGGCATAGGTCTTGTCTTTCTTCGTTTCTTTGTTAAGGGAGTGATACTCGGCTCGTAGCATGCCCTTCTTCTTGTGAAAATGAGCCACAGAAGCACCATTGGGGTCCTTTCCTTTCTTGATGAATAGATCTGGAATGTTATCTGGGATCATTGTCCCCCGTTTGGTTTCGAGATTCCGCAAGCCGAGCACTGATGGATCATCTCCCCGAGCAGACTGGAAGTCTACAAGGACTGCACCCAGTGCTGACCCGATGGTCATTAAAATGGGAAGGAAACGCATGACGGTGGTTATTTAATGGTGTAAACAAAGCAATGGACTGGGTGGGCTGTGTATATCGAGCGATAGAGCGGGATATGAGCGAGATTTATAGATTTATGTCTAGTTACATGCTCTGTTGAGGCCGAGGTCGTAAAGACACTTCTCGTAGAGACTGCCATTTCTGGATACGAAGTGCAGGAGACTACTGTTGTGGCCAAGGAGAAAGCATATCCCTAGTATATATCGAGACGATGCAGCCTTGTTGAGATGGTACAGAGCAAGTTGGTCATACACAGTATCTGCAGTGAAACAATATCGAAAGCAATGAAGGCCTAGAATCCGCCTCACCACGGACAAGAATATATCAGGATGTGCATGGGGAGGGCAGTTTGTAGAAAGCTTTTTTCGGGTTTACTATCAAGTATTATTGAAATAAAGCATAGAAACAAGACTAAGAGAAATTCTCGCTTATTTTTAACAGGGGGATGAAATTAAACAGTGATCCTCATTTCTAGAACTTCATAGGGCGTACGCTGGAAAGTTGTACTGTGTCTAACATTGATATTTACATCGCTATCTTTTATTCAAGAAATGAAGCTACTGGGAGGCACCTACTTGCGCTCCTTGGGGCTAATCATCAACTCTGGACGAACGTGCTTGTCGAAATCCTCCTCGCTAAGAGCCTTGAGCTCCATGGCACTCTGCTTGAGAGTGAGGCCCTTCTTGTGAGCATTCTTTGCAACCTTGGAGGCCATGTCGTATCCAATAACGGGGTTGAGGCAAGTGACAAGCATAAGACTAGAGGGGCCCACGTTAGTATGTACACTCAAAATACAGCAAATGAAAAAGAAAGGAATAGAGACGAGGCATACCTCTCGTGGAGAATGGATTCGATTCTCTTACGGTCAGCCTCGAGGCCAACGACAAGGTTCTTCTCAAACGACCTCATTCCGTCGCTCAAGATGCGGACGCTGTGAAGCAGGTTGCGGATCATGACCGGCTTGAAGACGTTGAGCTCAAAGTTGCCGTTCATTCCAGAAACGGTAGTGGCAACATGGTTGCCCATAACCTGGGCGCAGATCATGGTGAGAGATTCACACTGGGTAGGGTTGACCTTTCCAGGCATGATAGAGGAACCGGGCTCGTTTTCGGGGAGCTGGAGCTCACCAAGACCGCAGCGAGGGCCGGAACCGAGGAAACGGATGTCTTGCGCGATCTTGAAGAGAGAGGCAGCGAGGGTGTTGAGAGCTCCGGAAGCCTCAACGACAGCATCGTGAGCGGCAAGCACTTCAAACTTGTTTGGTGAGGTCTTGAATTGCTTGCCGGTCATCTTGCTGACTTCCTCGGCAATGGCCTCGTCGAAGCCCTTGAAGGTGTTGATGCCGGTTCCGACAGCGGTACCTCCCTGAGCCAGCAATCGGAGGTCTGGCAGGGCATTCTCAACGCGAGTGATATTGCGCTCGAGCTGGGATACGTAGCCGGAGAGCTCCTGGCCGAGGGTGAGAGGAGTGGCGTCCTGCAAATGGGTTCGGCCGATCTTGATGATGTCGTTGAACTGGTCTACCTTCTTCTGCAGGGCGTCCTTCAGGCTGGTCAGGGCTGGAAGAAGAGAATCCTCGATCTCCAGAACGGCGGCAATGTGCATAACGGTAGGGAAGGTATCGTTGGACGAGGCGGACATGTTGACATGGTCGTTGGGGTGGACAGGCTTCTTGCTGCCCATGGTTCCGCCCAGGATCTCAATTGCACGGTTGGAGATGACCTCGTTGGCGTTCATGTTGGACTGGGTGCCAGAGCCGGTCTGCCAGACAACAAGAGGGAAATGGTCAACCAGCTTGAGGTCGGCAACCTCAGCGGCGGCCTGCTGGATCGCCTTGCCAATGGTAGGGTCTTCAAGTTATTTCAGTCAGTCCAAGCCGTTTATATCATGCTGTCCGCCAGCCAAACATGTATGCATAGAGAGAGAGAGAGAGAGAGAGAAATACCGAGTCCGAACTTCATGTTGACGGTTGCAGCGGCACCCTTGAGGATACCAAGGGCACGCACAATCGGAGTAGGCATGCGGTCCTGGGGCTGCCCGATATCAAAGTTCCCAAGGGATCTGGAGCCTGTATCAGCATTCTCCGTCCAGTTTCTTGTACCAGCTCCAGGAGGAGCCTCTGTCTGCGCACCTTTGAGTCTGGGCTCCCCAGTACTTGTCTCCAGGAACCTGAGATAGAACGTATTAGGCCAGTTGCTCCATTGCTATCGACGCTGTAGAAACGGCCGACCTACCTGGATCTCGCCAAAGGCGTCGGTTTCCGTACGAGGGGCAGTCTATATATCACCAGCAGGCGGGTCAGTCAGTATAATCACCTCCATGAAGCGCAACAACACAACAGCGAAAGACGAAGCGGTACCATCATTCTTGCAGTCGAGGCAAATCCTCTGGCAGAAACCAGCTGGCACTTATTCGAGACAGGCGACGGCCGGAGGGCACTACTTATAGAGCGGCAGCAAGAGTTCCGCAGGTGGAGTGTATGAGGAGAGGCGAGTGATCGAGCTGCGGACTTGGAGGCACAGCGCCCGAGGGCTCGAACGGCCGTGGAATTAAGCATTCTACCGGGAGCTAAAAGAGAAAGTAAAAAGTGAAAAAAAAAAGAAGAAGAATTGATATGGTACAGGACAGAACGCAGGACGCAGGCAGCTGAAATGGTACACGGCCAATGCCAATTGGGGGGGAAGGGATACAAGTACACAAGAAGCTGAGATGCAGTCCAGAAGTTTTGGGATGAAGCGGAAAAGAGCTTGAAAAAAATAAGAAGAAGCTGTCCGTTTAATTCTTTCTTTTTTTCTATGGAAAATGCTATGCCGGGACTAAGGAAGATCCCGGGTTTTTCCGGTCCGTCGAAACAAGGGGCAAGCTAGGAGCAAGATTTTGACGGGGGAGCTTTGAAGATTGATCGTTACGGTCGAGTCTGGGAGATTCAGAGGCCGGTGTCACGGAGAGCGTCGGCCAGGGCAGCGATGGACTGCTTCTTGAAGAGCTTGCCGCCCTCGAGGATGGCGTCGTGGTGGGAGAACGTATGGGGCGCTCCGGGGACACAGATATGCTCGACCTTGACCCCTGCGGACTCCAGCTTCTTCACATAGGCAGCGCCTTCGTCGCGAAGGGGGTCCATCTCAGCTGTCCAGACGATGGCAGGAGCCAGGTCGGCGAAGTTGGGGGCAAAGATGGGTGAGATCATCCAGTCCTGAAAGATATCCTATATCAGCATACCCGAAGTTCGAGAGGAGAGAGGAATGGCAGAAACCACTCGGGAAGCAACTTACGTCTTCAGATGGCTCAGGGCGAGGAACTCCAAGCCATTGGCGATGGAAGTACGCCATACGCTCGGCTGGCAGGGGAACGGTGTGCTCCATCTCGCGGTACGACTCGTATGGGGTATTTTCGCGATCAAACTTGCCGTCTGCAGTGAAGGAACTGTGCATGTCAACAACGGGGACAATGAGGAGCTGCAGCTTGAGGGGATAGCCATAGTCTCTGCACAGATGTGCCATCACAGCCGCAAGATGACCACCAGCAGATGCACCTCCAACAGCCAGTCTGGAGATATCCAAGTTGAACTCGATGGCTCTGCTTCTCACCTGTTTTCACATAATCAGTCCTATATGACAGGCAGGGCAGGGTGCAAAAGTTGAGGAGACACGTTGATACAACTTACCCACTGGACAGCCGCCCAGCAATCCTCAATGGCGGTTGGGTAAGGATGCTCGGGAGCAAGACGGTAGTCGACATCGAAGACAACAACCTCGCCCTGAAGCTCATTGGCGATCCGCTTGCACTTGTGGTGGTCAGCGTCGAGGTTGCCAAACACCCAACCGCCTCCGTGGAAGTTGATATAGGCCCCACGCTTCTTGTCTCTGCCCGGGGACAGCTTGATGGGCGCCATCTCAAAGATGCGGACGGTGATGGTCCCTCCGTTGACGGGGAGCTTTCTCTCCGTGATGCAGAAGACCTCTGGCCCTGGAGTCTGGCCATAGTTGATCACATACTTGCCGGGGTTCTTGCGGAACTCCTCGATGGGGATCTGGTGGGTATGAAGCCGGCCCGCGTTGTGGCGGTTGTAGTGCTCGACGTACACGGGGTCAAACCGGCCCACAAGCTCCTCTGGGATGCTATTGATCAGTGGCTGGAGAGTCTCCTTGGGCTGCATCTGGAGCAGCGCCGGGTCTGCCACGCGCTGTGTAGCCTAGATATGATTGCAGCAGTCAGCATGTCTCGTTTCTCGTAGCTCCACGCAGCTATATCTCGGTATTATCACCATTTCTTATCACTTTCCAGGGAACTTTCGCTTCTTCACAGCAAGGACTGGGAAGCAGAAGAAGCCAGGAGAAGAAGAAATAACAGGCAAGACGTCAATATCAAAATGTCATATGCAGGGCCGGACAGGGATAGCGAGCTGCAGCGTCACCCACGCGACCCCTCTCTGCGTCCCCGTCTTCGGCTCGTCTTCCTGGGCGTCTCGGGGCTTGCTCCAGAGCTGATAGGAAGTACAAAGATACAAAGGTACAAGAGGACTGAAAGAAAAAAAAAGAAAGACAAGAGAACTCACGTTGCTGACATCTATCATCGCGGGATAGTAGGGCAGATATCTGCTCTCGGCAAGGCCTGTAGCAGGCTGCAGGCGGCGCTTGAAGCCAGACATGATGGCTTGTTCTCTGGGTAGAATTTGTGTCTACCTCTTGGTGGTTGTCTTTACTTTCACCTTCTCTCTCTCTCTC
>NW_003315302.1:0-26120 GCF_000151505.1 Trichophyton verrucosum HKI 0517 | reverse complement strand
CCCAGCCGAGAAATAACCGGAACAGGTCAAATTTCCAGGATGAAGTTCGGCCGTAATCTACCCCGGAACATGGTTCCAGAATGGAGCTCCTCCTATATCAAATACAAGTCCCTGAAGAAACTGATAAAGTCAGCTGTCCAAGCTAAGAAGATGGGCAATGACCCAGATTTAGCTGGTAAGACTGTTCCGATTGTGCCTCCCTAGATTATACTAATACAACCCCAGGCTTCTTCTACAGCCTTGATCGAAATCTCGAGGATGTTGATAGTTTCTACAATAAGAAGTTTTCTGACTGCTCTCGCCGTCTGAAGCTTCTCGAGGACAGATTCGGTCACCCGGAGACCTTGCCATCCCACCTGGACCCGGAAGACACCGAGGACCTGATGGCTGCTCTACTAGAGCTCCGTGGCCAGCTGCGTAAGTTGCAGTGGTATGGCGAGGTAAACCGCCGAGGATTCATCAAGATAACCAAGAAATTGGACAAGAAGCTTCCCGGCGCCAATGCACAGATAAAATATCTCTCAACCAAAGTTAACCCTGCCCTGTTTGCCACAAACTCCCGTCTTTTACACTCCGTCAACTCCATTAATGAGTGGCTCTCTGTCCTGGGCCATGAAAAGGTCATGGATGATAATAGCTCTACTCACTCAGCCCTTTCATTGAAGAAACCTTCATCCGGAGTAATCCTTAACCTTCCTACCAGCCTCCTACTGTCTGTGGATGATGCTCTTAGACGAGACGATACCAATGCTCTTTTAGATCTGCTTCCAACCCTCAAGACTGCTGCTGATGGGATTGGAGAGGCAGTGTTCACCAAAGTCTTAATATCCCTGCAGCAACGGTCGATCTTCTATCGCTCAAAGGCCTGTCTTGCCGCTCTCCTACAGCGAGTTACTTCCCTCGAGGAAGAAGATGACATTAACAAACGAAATTGCATCCATCGCCTGGTCATATCGATTGGCCGGTCGCAATCAACAGTTGACCCTGAATCTTCAGCCACAATGGTATTGAACTTTCCTACAGAAACATCAAATTATATCACACCAGCAACTACTCCAACACTGAAGCCTCAGAGGCCAGTTGTAATGGAATCAGACCACCCAACCCATATTGGGCGCGACAGCCCTGTCGTGATGTTCTTACAATATCTCCTTGACAACCTACTCCCTCACCAGCGCCCCGCGCTTCTCGCAAGAGATATATCAGGAAAGACTCCCTTGCACTTCGCAGCTCAGTACGGATTTAAAGCCGTCTGTGACGTGATAATCGAGCATCTTCAGGAATGGGATATGTTTGATGTATCCGAAGGTATTGATGGCCCACTTTGGCAGGACGAGGATGGCATGGCACCGCTCCATCTAAGTGTAGTCGGTGGTCATCCCCTAACTACCAAGACGCTCCTGGATTCCGAAAACTGGAAAGGCAGTAATCAGGATAAGACGGCAATTCGAAGAAATATTCTAAAATCCAGCGCCGTACTTGCTCTTGCTACAAAGGCGAACTTTGTTGATATAGTCCACCTTTTAGTTGAGGCAGGTGTGAATATCAACTATCAAGATGAACAAGGTGAAACAGCCCTTCATTCAGCGGCGCGATTTGGCCATGATCAGTGTGCCGCTGCCCTCCTCAAGGGATCAGATGAGCAAAAAGCCAATGTTGAGCTGGCAGAGAATACCTACGCTTGGACTCCATTGTTTATTGCCTCGGTGGATGGTAATATCAATATCGTCAAACTCCTCATTGAAGCAGGGGCAAACCTAGAGGCCACTGACTCCTCTGGATGGACTGCAAAGGAGCATGCGACACTCAGAGGCCATATCGATATCGCCCGTCTTTTGGATGAAGCCATGGCTACTTCGGACGGCAGCGTTGAGTCCGATACCGCGTCGCAGTCTGCGGTATCCTCATCTCCACCATCTCAGTGTTCATTGAATGATCGAAACTCGAAAGACCGCGCGCCGGATGCGGTAAAATCCTTTGGCCATCGCTACTTGACAGACAAAAGCATGATTCTTGTAAGCCTGGGAACAATGGATATGAGAAAGACAGCAGATCCCGTTAGCCTTGAACGGATCCCCATGGCAGAGGCCCATCTGACACAGCTCGATACTGCGCTTTCAATCGTTGTCTCTGCAAGTGGCGCGCATGGTGAACCTCAGATAATTGATCTGCCTGTCCAAGACAACATCTCAACAGAGCCAATAGTCTTCCATACGGCAGACTCCAGCAAAACCAAAATTGTCTTCGACTTGGTACCTACATATGCAGGCTCTAAAGATGAAGTGTTCGGCCGCGGCGTAGCTTTGTTATCTAGTTTCAAGCCAACCGTCGGGTCAAGCCGATCCAACCTACAGGGAGACTTTGTGGTTCCACTCATAGCCGCGAAGACCCTTGAGATTATTGGCTCCGTGACCTTCAATTTCCTCGTTATTACACCCTTCAGTCATCCCAAAATGTCCATTACAGAAGAACAGACATATTGGAAGAGTGTTACATCACCTATGGTCATCGGTCATCGAGGTAAGACACATACAACTACCGTCAATATTTCTTTATTCTTGTCTAATTTGGGGCTATTTCAGGTCTCGGAAAAAATATTGCCGGGCGCCATTCTTTGCAATTGGGAGAAAATACTGTCCAGGTTTGTCTCAATCTGCTGCAAATATTTGACTTTCCTAACAGCCGTCCCAGTCTTTTATCGCGGCTGCAAACTTGGGCGCTTCATATGTTGAGGTAAGTGTCATACCCTATCATAAAATATTGTTCGTTTTTACTAAATGCTTTTCGTCTATAGTTCGGTACGCAAATCTGCCAACCTTTCCTTATTGGGACAATGCTAACATATATTGAAATGAAGATGTTCAACTAACCAAGGATCATGTTCCCGTTATTTATCATGACTTCCTTGTTAGTGAGACAGGAATTGATGCACCTGTTCATACCCTTACATTGGAGCAGGTACTTTTCCCCTCCCCCTTGACAGTAGACCCTTGTTTTGTGCCCAGGAGCTAACCTAAATTATTAGTTCCTTCACATCAGCGATGGTCGGAAACCAGCCGGAAAGCAGTCATCCAACCATAGCGGAACGCCAAACTCAGAAGATGGATTTCCACGTCTGTTGCAGACGCGACCACGATCCATGTCAGTTGGTGAAGAACTCGATGTTCCGAACCTCAGTGAAAGAATGAAGCATACCAGAGACTTCAAAAAGAAGGGATTTAAAGGAAACTCACGTGGCGATCATATACAGGCTCCTTTTGCAACTCTTGAGGAACTTTTCAAAGAGCTACCAAAATCTGCTGGGTTCAACATGGAATTGAGTGAGTTGACTGTTCCAAATGCACATGATGGATCTTAGTACTAACCTACCCCATCAGAATATCCTATGCTTCATGAAAGTGAAGAAGAAGAAATGGACACTTATGCCGTGGAACTAAACTCCTTCGTTGACAACGTTCTGCGTATAGTCTATGACCATGGTGAAGGAAGAAACATGATCTTCTCGTCTTTCAACCCAGACATTTGTCTCCTTCTTTCTTTCAAACAACCTTCCATTCCCGTTCTGTTCCTTACAGACTCCGGAGTGAGCCCTGTTGCCGATATCAGAGCCAGCAGTCTCCAGGAGGCTATTAGATTTGCCTCTAGGTGGAATCTGCTAGGAATTGTTACCAATGCGGAGCCATTGGTGCTAAGCCCCAGACTTGTCAAAGTTGTAAAGGAGTCAGGCCTGGTATGCGTTTCTTACGGGACCATAAACAATGATCCAGCCAATGTCAAGGTATGTTCATTTCCAGGTGTTACTTTACACCCCCTATTCAAGTTATCCAGTTGCTTATCATCATTGTGTCCATAGATCCAAGTTAATGAAGGCATCGACGCTGTTATTGTTGATAGTGTCCTCGCCATTCGACAGGGATTGACTGGCGTGGAAGCATAGATATCACTAGTTTTGCTTGATTCATAAAACTCCGTTTGTTATTTAGCTTCTATCTTTACTCTCAATTGCACCGCAAACAATGGGAGATAATTTTCCAAATCGCCCAAGGTGGATTTTACAGATTCTTGTAATTCTTTTTGCTCATTTCCTCCAGGAAACCAAACCCGGCAATTCTTTTCATGTTTTCGTCCCAAAAAATTAACTCAACATTGTGCAAAATTAGCGCGTCTTCCCGATATGCCAAAAGAAATAGCCTTTCCTTTAATTCACATCAAGCATCCATCTTGAATACTAGAATGCAGGTCACTCATTCCTACTCGTATCCGCTTGGGCTGGCTACCGCCTCGGAGACCTATCCCACTTTGGTGCATAAATACTTCCACAAACCACTCATACCAGACTTTCCGGTCGTCTGTCTGTCTAAACATGGTCAGGACAATGTCCGAGTTTTCAGGTATATACAAAGGGCTCTGTAGAAATGTGATTAGCATAGATAGTAGCTAAAATGTGACCTGGACTTACGTACCTTCAAGGGGAAGTATATGGGGAACCAGCTTATCATATCCTTGCTTTTAGCATCCATAGTGAGAGGATTGGTCGACAATTCAACATCCCGATATAACACAGTTTCGAAATATCCTGCCAAACCATGGCATGTGCCGCCCTCAGTGCAGGGGAAAGTTAGTCGAGTCTGGCGAGTGTTATGAGAGTTTGAAGGTCTAGCTGATAACCTCGAATCCTCTGGTATGTTCGGATTCGGGTGCGAAAAAGTCCAGGCTGCCTGAATAATCGGGGTATCTGCCTCTTTCATGGGTGGTGGAGTTGCAGAAGGAGTTGAGGTTGAAGTAGAGGCCGCAGCGCTAGAAGCCACGCTACTAAGATGGGAAACCGCTGGCGCAGTAGTTGAAAGGTAGTCGAATGCATGTAACATGACAACATAAGGGGTTTCCGGAGCAGCCGGGTTCGATTTGGTCTGATTCTGAGTATCCGCATAAAGACGAGGTGCTGAGATGGGTGTAATATGCGATGAATATGAAGTAGGAATTGAGATTCCATGAACGGGGTTTAAAAGATGATCGACACCATCAAGGCATTCTGGTGATAGTTCATTGTCACCAAACGAACCCAGAAGCTCAGATATGATGATGTCGATGGGGTAGTGAACTTTCGAAGGCTTGGTTTCGGCCGCTGGATCTGAAAGTATGTTAGAATTCTTCTTGAGCATCAATTCTACTAATATTTCTTATCGATCATTTGGTCAGGATACAGACATACCTTCAGCCTGGATTTCTCGAACTGGTCCTTTCCAGCTTCTCATATCAGAATGCACCAGTGTCACACTTCCGGCCCAGACAGCTTCGTTTTGCCTCTGGAGGTGGACAAATGCATTTTGGTTCTTCTCTAAAGCCCACAACTCAATGTCAACTCCAGCTTCAACACTTGCTCGAATGGCCCTAGAGACCAAAGGCCCACGCCCAGCACCGACTACAGCTAATACCACCCGGCCATCCTGACTGGATGTCGGTTTCTTTTCAAGTGCCCAGTCCTTTAGAGCTTTCGCAATAGCCCGCTCATACCATTCATACTTGACTGGATCCGTTTCGAAAACCTCGTATGTCACGCTTTCAAGGTTAACCGTGAGAGGTTGCAGTGGTGCCTGCAAGTAATCTTGATATCCCAGAGTGAAGCTTTCCACACGACTCCACTGTGGCTGTTTCCTCTCTAGGTTTCGTATATATGACAGATGCGGCACCAGGTCGTCCTTTTTCTTTGGAGCCTGTGCTGCCTCAGCAGGTGTCGGAGAATAGCCTTCTACCTTCTCCAGTCCAGGTATCGGCCCAACGTCGCAGAGAAAGATCCATGGAGGGATGCCTCGCATTGCACGAAATATGTATGACTGATGTGCTTTGCTAAGAACAGGGTAATTTTTAGGGTTTTTCACGAACGAAGTGCTTGTCAATGTAAGTATACGAACAGGCTCTGACAACCACCTTGTCTGCACAGTGGATGGAGGAAGCTGTCGAGGTAACGATAAGGCTATATCAAACATGATAGTTAGCACAAATCAATGGTAGAATCAATGGAGTAACAGGGATTGATCATGAGTTGATATAAAGGCTGAGGTAAAAGAGGCCTTTGTGTGAAATGATCTTCTGGGTAAATACATTTTTCTTACCTACTGTTAATCTTGTATGATATTTACAAACTCTCCTAATTATATTCCACGCATTCCAGGTTCCAAACAAATCTAACTTTGGGGATACTTCAGGCATTGTGTTGCCCAAATATTCGGGCCTAGCAAACGGAGATATATCTCCCATTTGGTCTGCTTCCAACTCGGGATTGTCAACGACAGGTAACCAGATATTGATGCGAATAAATGGTGCGGTTGTTAAAACCTCTTGAATTGCTCGAGCATAGTAAATCAGCCCATCCCCATGTGAGCTTCCATGGTGTAGTTTTGGACCAGGAATGATAGCATGATGGATGCCACAAAATGCAGCATAAGCAAGTTCCAACAAGAGAACTTGGCGAGATATATCAGCAATAAGTGGGTCTGGCGAACACATGTCTATCCATCGACTTGACACGGCAACCACATAACTGTTGGTTCCTTCTGGTCGCAGATTCGTGTCTGCTGTCGTAAATGAGGGTATTTTGAGAGGTGCAGAATTACGCGAGGTGAAATATGTGCCAGTCACGTCCTGGACTGGCTGATGAACTGTGGAAAGATGGCTTGACAGTAGTGAAAGGACACGCGATTGAAAATGCGGTGTCGTTATTGGTGTTGTAAGCATATCATACTAAATATTCGTTAGAAACAAGTTTGTCGAGGGCGTGTATAGGAAGGAAAATATCATACCCCATTATCATGAGCCAATTGAGATATTTCATTATTGATACGGAATTTCCGATCGGATTCATGTTGTCCGACGACGAATGTCGGCGGAGTTCCCTCAGCCTGGGCCATAGTGAGTATCCGGTCTCCGCGTTACTACCCAGTACCTTGATGCTTTGAGTGATCAATCGCCGTCAAACCCCCTGCCTATCAGAGTGGTTAGTAGTTAACCAAGGACCAAACTCAACAGCTGATAATGCGCAAGTCCAAGTCCAAATCTGAGGCTGGCTGTAGCTAGCTCCAGGACAGATGAAGCCACAGGAAGCTAATAACCATGCCCTCACTCCGTGGGACTGATGTCAATATTTTGATATCCCACTCGGCTTTTCAACGGTTTTCAAATTTGGCGTCGTGGGGGGAAGATAGTTAAAATAGTTTAAATTTTGTGGTGGGCGCCAGACTTGGCAAGTTTGCCGCGGCTCTCTCGGCTTACCTTCCTATCGCGGACCTCCCGCCAAAATTTCTATCTAGGAATATTTTTTTTATCTTTTAAAGACTTCAAGCAGCCAAAACGACGCCAGCTTTGAACGCGGGCATCCTGCAGCTCGACGGCGACTTGAGACCAGGAGACCGCGCAGTTACGTTCATTCGTCATCATGGCAGCTCGGAGTGACAGTGAGAATGCGTCTCGCGCCAAAAGACTAAAAACAACGGCAGAATCAGACCCTCGATCGAACCCGTACCTCGCCCATATGTATGAGAATGAGGATGCATCCAGTGGGATAAACGATGAATCACCTCTCGCAGCTTTCAGAAGACACGAGACAACCGCAGAGATGGCGAATGAGGTTGAAAGCGGCAGTGTGAACCCTTTCACAGGCAAACCGTTTTCCAGTCGATACGTATCCATACTCAAGACCCGTCGCGATCTCCCAGTCCATCAGCAGAGGTAACGTTTGCCATATTAGCATTCTCCTCCTTTTCAAATACATAATTCTAATATTTAGATAGGAATGAATTCCTCAAGCTCTATCAAGAATCGCAAATTCTTGTTTTCGTTGGCGAAACTGGTTCAGGAAAGACTACACAAATTCCACAATTCGTGCTATACGATGATCTTCCTCAGTTTCGAGGAAAGTTGGTTGCCTGTACACAACCGCGACGAGTTGCTGCTATGTCAGTTGCCGAGCGTGTTGCAAACGAGATGGATGTTAAGCTTGGAGAAGAGGTTGGATATAGCATTCGATTCGAGGACAAAACCAGCTCCAAAACCATACTCAAGTATATGACGGATGGTATGTTGTTGCGCGAAGCCATGCATGATCACGATCTCAAGCGGTATAGCACCATCATACTTGATGAAGCTCACGAACGTACCATGGCAACGGATGTCCTCATGGGTCTTTTGAAGGAAGTCGTACTGCGCCGTCCAGATATGAAACTTATTATCATGTCTGCTACTTTGGATGCACAGAAGTTCCAACGCTACTTTTCCGATGCGCCATTACTGGCGGTTCCTGGAAGAACCCATCCAGTAGAAATATTTTATACCCCAGAACCAGAGCAGGACTATGTTGAAGCCGCGATCCGCACGGTCTTACAGATTCATGCTACTGAGCCAGAAGGTGACATTCTTTTGTTTTTAACGGGAGAGGAGGAGATCGAAGATGCTGTTCGCAAGATTTCTCTCGAGGTAGACGAGATGATCCGTGAAGTCGATGCTGGACCAATGAAAGTCTATCCCTTGTATGGTTCTCTACCTCCAGCCATGCAACAGCGTATATTCGAGCCCCCGCCGCCGCCCCGAAAACCCAAGGGAAGACCCGGAAGGAAATGCATTATATCCACAAACATTGCAGAAACCTCACTTACCATCGACGGTATTGTGTATGTGGTAGATCCAGGATTTTCTAAGCAGAAAGTATACAACCCACGTATTCGTGTGGAGTCTCTGCTTGTATCCCCTATCTCAAAGGCCTCGGCTCAACAACGTGCTGGTCGTGCTGGTCGTACCCGACCTGGGAAATGTTTCCGTCTCTATACCGAAGGCGCTTTCAAAAAGGAACTTATCGAGCAAACGTATCCCGAAATTCTTCGCTCAAACTTATCTTCTACAGTTCTGGACTTGAAGAAGCTTGGTATCGACGACTTGGTTCACTTTGATCTCATGGATCCTCCAGCTCCTGAAACCCTGATGCGAGCCTTAGAAGAGCTTAACTACTTAGCATGTCTAGATGACGATGGGAACCTCACTGCTCTTGGTCGATTGGCCTCTGAGTTTCCTTTGGACCCTGCCCTGGCTGTGATGCTGATAAGCTCTCCAGAGTTCTACTGTTCCAATGAAATCTTGTCTATTACTTCCTTACTTTCAGTGCCCCAAATCTTTGTTCGCCCTGTTGCACAGCGGAAGCGTGCAGATGAAATGAAGGCGCTATTTTCCCATCCAGATGGCGATCATCTTACTCTACTTAATGCCTATCATGCATTCAAGGGACCGGAAGCACAAGCTAACCCTCGTCAATGGTGCCATGACCATTTCCTCTCCCTACGATCTCTGCAGTCCGCCGATAACGTCCGACTACAGCTTCAGCGTATAATGGAACGGGAGGAAATTGAATTAGTCTCTACCCCATTTGAAGATAAGAAATATTACGAAAATATCCGCCGCGCACTTGTAGCTGGATTTTTCATGCAGGTTGCGAAGAAAGAGAGTCAAGGGAAAAACTTGTATCGCACTGTCAAGGATAACAATGAGCCAGTTTTATTGCATCCTAGCACAGTTTTGGGATATGAGGCTGAGTGGGTCTTGTACAATGAGTTTGTCTTGACTACAAAGAGCTTTATTAGAACTGTCACCGCAGTTAAGGGAGAATGGCTATTGGTAAGTCCCTTGCTGATGAGGCTTTTCGTATACTTTTCTTTACGTTAGTTTCATAGCTTTCTAACATATTTACTATAGGACATTTCTCCTGCGTACTACGATATCTCTAGTTTCCCGAAAGGAGAAATTCGATCCGCATTGATTCGAGCTGGCGAAAGGTTATCTCGAAAGGAAAAGATGCGATCTGATGCGAGCAAGAAAAGATGAATTTAGCCGAGACCACCATTACGACATTTAGACAGGCAGAGAATTAACTAGTATCTTTTATGATACGGCTGGTTTACTTTGTCTGTAGCTTATGAAGGCTTTGCCACGGCCTATGGGCTATTAATGATATCACAAGTGTTAGACTCGGGTAGGTGACCTTTATAGCGGCTTATAGAATGTGATTGTGTATTTGTCACTTTCTACAAGAGTCTCTATCTGCTCTCAAGACACTAAAGTGGCTCTATTCACTTGTATCCACAGAGACAAAAAGAAGTTATAGAATTCCAAGAATCCTTAGACGTGTACAGATATTCTGCATTGCATGCTAATGTTTACCAATAACCTATAAAAGCAAGCTGGGATGTAAGGTTGTCATATCGCCTTGTGCTAGGCCTTTATTGAATCTATAATACATAACGCCGGTCCGCCTGTCAGGTGTTAATGAACCTCCCTAGACGATAATAGTACATTTAACCAAGTTCGAAAGCGTAGGTCATCGCAAATATCCCAACATAGACCACATAAGATATATGAACAAGATTATGCCAATATGCCTCGAAGATTGGTTAGGTTAGAGGGTAAAGGAGATGAAGGAGGTGAAGGCAGTGTGAGGATGGATGAATGATTTTAGGGATGGCATAACACTCAATTAGACGGGAAAGATTGGTAGGATTTGCGAATGTTTGAAGAAGGGTATTTATTGATGGTTGAGACCTTTTTTATTTGGGGGGAAACTTTCGTTGGAGGTCTCTGTAATTCAACGGCGGCAGAGGAGACAGCTGAATGAGGTTTTGAGGTAGTAAGCTTAGAAGCTATAGATGGTTCCTGAGTTGTCGTATCCACCTTTGGAAACTGGTGAGACATCATTGTCTGTATCATGTCCAGCTGTGATTTTAGAGTAGCCATTTCTGCTTTTCGCGTTTGGCGTTCAATCTCCAATGCAATGTCGCGGATGGCTATATCCAAAGAGTGAACTTCCTCCCGGACGGATTCCGCCTCACTTGGCTGAGATAGCTTGAGATGTAAATCCCTCATATTTCGCATATGGCTCTCCTTGTCCACTTCAAATTTCAAATCACGGATGACCAATTCAGAGCTTCGAATGTCGTACGCAAGCTGGTCGTACCTCCGCTGGTATGATGCATTTCGGTCCTGTGTTATTGATACGGCTTGCTGAATGGCTCCTCTAATGCTATTTGCAAAAGCTCTGTGTCTCTCATCAATAGATAATTGGGAGACAGGAAGTTTGGGAAGTTCCGCAGCTGCGCGCCACCGCTCCAAAGTGGACAAAATGACGATTCTCTCATCAGTAGAATTGTAGGCATCTTGCCAATCAATACCATGGGCGGCAGCAGCTTTTAGAATGGAGTTTCCCAGTCTGTCTTTTCCGCAAGAATTGCAGAAGGCGGCCATGTATAATATCAGTCGTTCAAACTGACCCTCACTATCTGCCACAGTGGAAGATATATAATCTACCACTCTTAAGAGAAGTAAACCACCGCTTTCCCAGTCCTGCTGTTGTGTATAATATCGTAGGTAAGATCCTAGTATGTGCGGATTGTCTGAATATCCACGATGTCTCATGACGGCTAACCAGGCATCTGCCCTCTGCGGCTGGTTAAAACTAAGAGCGGAAGATATAAGTGTGCTCAAAACTGCATGGTCGCTGCCCCTGGGTGGTACTGGAATTTCCATGTTGCCGACCTTTGTGAGTTTCCAATACTGCGGTAAACGTAGCAGTTTTCCTCCGAGCAACCTGTTTAAGAAACCATCAAACCTATACAAATCTTTAGATTTGTTGAAGAAGTCCAGGGTAGCGATAATCACTCCTTCTCCAAGAATAAGGCCATTCGGGAATATCGAGTCAATTATCATGTTCACCACATCGTTTTGCCTCGACCGACCAAACATCCTTATCATTAGAGACACGGAAAGCCGTGATAACGGCTCTTCTGACGATAAGATATTCTCTGCAACTTTGACAAGCAGATCTCGAGACGTCAATTCGTCATCTTGGTACATGGTATACATCCGCTTCAAATCTTCATTCAAAGCAGCCCTCTCTGCGATTAGATTCTCATGCTCCACTATTGTGATATTCCTGGCAAGATCGCCAAACCATGCATCCCGAGAGCTCCGGAGTTTAGCTATCCTAACCCGGATATCTTCGAGTTCTTCCAGAAGCTTTTCTATTTCGATATCCGGGAGGATGCAAGATGTTCGAGAAGTAAATGGCACGCCAGCATACAAGTGAGCTAGGGCAGGCCGTAGGATCATCTTAATCGCTAATTGTCTTGCAGCTAATCGGAGAATCGCCCGTTGCCGTAGAATATCATTAAGTGAGAGGTCGCTTTCATATCGTTCTATTTCGGCCTCAGACCTGGGGTCCACGTCCAGATCGTAATTCGTTAGCTCGCGGGGGTGTGATTGTATCTGTAGGGTTGCTGAGTTCTCCGTTCCTGGGTTGATGTATTCCACATCAAGCGCTTCTACTTCTGAGTTTCGACATTGAGCTCCAACAGCCTGGGTCGATAATCCACGGTATGTGCGTCGAAATGTGTCCGGCCTTGTAGATGTACTGTATCCCCTCCGTTGATGTGATGGAGTTGACGTCCGAGTCCTCTTCCTTGATGCTAGAGCTTCTAATCGACGGAGTTGATCAAGCTCCAGTGCTTCAACCTCTGCTTTCACGGCTTCAATTTCTTGTTGTCTCTCGATCCTTCTCCTTGTCTTGACGCTAGTATCCCATGCAACAGCAGTAGCAAATAAAGTGGCATAAAATCCGGTAACGCTATTCCCAATTAACAGCCGCCTTCGACTCGCTGCAGATACCGTTCGGTTAGATGCAGCATTTGAAGTAGAGCTCTTCAAGCAAGAGCCACATCGGCATGTATAGGCCTGTATCTGGGCCCGTGGCCAAAATGTCTGCATCATGCGGAATATGGACGGGGCATCGGAGGGCGGCGGTTGGGGGCGGGGGAAGGACACTCGTGTGTTGTATCCTATATCAAAGATGGTCCCTGGCGCATGACAGTGAGGGAATCCATGCTGTAGACATCAATTGCGGGCGTTCGGGGCGACAGTATGGCATGAGTTGCTGATATCAACGACCAAAGCCCTCCATGGACATATTTCTTCGTGCTAGGCAAAATTGACTTTTGGAACATTACATAAGCAATGAGATAGGATAGTGCAAACAATGCAAACAAGCTCAAGTTCGCGCTTAAGTGTAACGTATGCCGTCTCTATCAGATCTACAAAGGGATATATATATGCCAGCGGAGGATACATCCCACTATCCAGCAGCAATTGAAGGGCTCGCAGTGTCGAAAGGCATACCATATCTCACCATGATTAGCCCACGGAGTATTTTATTAGCCCTTTTGGCATTCACTCCCTCTATCCACGCCCACGGGTCCCACGGCGATAACCAAGATCGCTCCAACCTCGACTGGGCAACCCTCCATATGATGGGTATGTTTATTATATTATCGAGTCCAACCAGCAGTTTCGTGGCTGAATGCTCCTTTGCTTTTTGTAAAAACGTTTGGCACGAGTGTGTCTCTGACAAGTAAGAACTATTATAGAGGAGCACCACATCACATCATTTGACGCCAGATCATTCTTTTCACTACACGACTATGATAACTCCGGGGTATGGACAACAGACGAAGTCCGACGAACGTATGGGCTGGACGATGAATCGAATGCGGCATTAACCGAAGAACGAAAACAACAAATACTTCGAGAGATTTTTAATATCTTCGACCCTCTAAAGACAGGTGTGATTTCAGCCAACGACTATGTGCGTCTCACACAGCAAGGCAAGAAGTTGCCTGATTTTGGAACTGGACCCGGACACCATGGCGACATGGAGTACGAATATGAGATTCATCACTTCGAGAAGTACCATGGAGATGATGCGAAAGAGGAGGATTTGACCCACCCGGAGGATATCGAACACTTTAGAAAGCACGACAGAGAGTATGCCGAAAGCCTCAGATTGGAGAAGCTTGAAAGCATGGATATTGTGCTTGCCAATATTCCTGCCAAATTTTTGAAAAGCCCAAGCGCGTAAGCTTTCTTGTTCAAATTGTTAGCTGATGCGTCTGAATGAATAGAATGCTGTATGATTCCGTTTAGCATGTTTAATAGATTTCTAATGCCAGTGTATATACCATACTACTCGCCAGTTTTCTTTGTAGCAACGCGCCTACTAGTCGTATGCAGCAACAGCTCGGCTAAATATTTTCACTCTATATTCTCACGATCAAAAATCCGGGAAGGTTTGATATTCAGGTCGAAAACGCAGTGCATCACACCTGGAGCATAAGTCTTGACCTCCTCAACATGCACACACTCTACCTCGCTCGAGGCATGACCATCTATAAGCTTTTTCTTGGATTGTATTCTTTCAAACTCTGCAACAATTGCAGCCTGCTTCTGCTGTATTTCGTGAACATTGACGTTTTCATGCACATGAACCCAGCCACCCACCTCTGGATCTATCAAAGATGCGGCGGTACCCCAAGTTTCTTTGGAACTTGGTAGGAGGCCCAGATTAGCATGTCGTATTGGCTTCCAAGCGCTCCTTGCCTCCATCTTGGCCTTGATGCCTTGCATAACACCGGCAGCGAAGGTGTTATCGCCGTGGAAGGCAACAACTCGCAGGTTGTCATCTTCCAACATCTCAACTAGGCCATCAATCCCATCAACCGTCCCTTCATTGTTCATCTTCAGTATCTTTATTCCCCATTTGTTTGCTTCACATCCTCTTCGCAGACCTTCAATGGACCAGCCGTTAAGCTCCCAAGCCCAAACCCTGGCCACGCCCATTTTCAAATAAGAAAATACAAAATAGCCTATTCCAGCGTACAGGTCTATCACGGAAATTTTTTGCACAGGCTGACACAGTTGCTGTTCGTTCAAGCCATCAAATCTTGATTCTAGTCCGAGAATCCTAGCCTTCTCCACGATATTCCCACGGCTAAACATTGTATACAATGGAGCCCAAACTTGGGTTATCTTGGAGTTTTGCACAGTCTTCACCCAAAATGCCTGCTGAAGATCTGTCTCTGATGGGTCTATATTTTGATCTGTAGAGGGTATCATTGGGCCAAAATCTCCGTATAAAGGGGTGAGATCAGTCGGGCCTCGTACTTTATTCTCTTTTCCAATACGAGTAGTAAGTGAAATAGGAGCATTGACTGCTACATGAGTTACACCCATTGGCGAAAAAACCTCCACTATGCAGGCGTATAACTCTTGCAGTTGGGCATCGGTTAAAAGGGAAATGAACGATTCCCATTGAGGGCTCTTGTTGAAAAAGTTTGGGGAGAGAAGAAGAAGGGGTTCGTATATAGTAAATCTTTTACTGACAGAAGACAGCAAACTGTCCAGATCAATATGGTTGTCCAGCATGAATGAAGGCTCAAGATGATTGTCAATAAAGAGTTTAACCGCACGCTGAACCGAAGGGTTTACAGCTTTCTTTCTTGGCCTTCTATCGGGATTTTGTGACCTTGCATTGTGCATTCTCGAATATGTACGGCATATACTCCCTCCGATTAACACGTTGTCAGACTCAGCCAGCTCATGATGGATAGTCGTCGATCAGCCTCGAGATGGTTGAAAATCCACAATGGATCACGTGATGGTTCATTGACGTGAGCTCGAAGCTTAATATTCTTGTTTTGATATCAGTTTTAACCACAGACGAAGATAACGAAGCAACGATGAATATCTGAAATAACGCTGCTAGAGGGACATTCTTTTATTTTAAAATAAATTACATCTCCTGCCAAAGATAAGGTCGTCTTGCACGAGCTGTAAGCTGCTAACTAGGGCCGATCTCCACATTAATTCATGGCGTGTCAACTCCCGACAGAGCGGTATTCAGCCATCAGGCAGCCCCTAGACAAATATGATCTTTCTGAAAATCGACGTTATGTGGAAGCTTGCTTTGTCTGGTGAACTCCAAGCACCCAAGATCTGATCTGGATAGGTCTCTTTCGAAGTCACAGTGCGGAAAAAGTTCATACGCCATTTCGAGCCCTGGGGAGTGTCCACGTTAAAGAGAGCAAGAGGGATCTGTACATTTGAAGTCCACTTCCCTTGGGTTTGAGCAAGCGATGTCTTCGAGGTGATTCCGTCTGCTATGGGGTTGCTGATGAAGGCGTGGTCGAATGGAGCACCGTCTGTTCGGTTTTTGGATGGGTTGTAGACAAAGGCCTGGTATGTGACGTTGTTGGGGCTGACTTCAAATTCAAGATATGTTGAAGGATCGGCATGGCCGGTAGATATAAAGGCTTCCATCACTTCATATTTCCAGATATCATCGTTTATCTTTGCGAAGGGTCGAAGTAGAAATACTTTTCGTCCTTTGCCTCAAACTTCAAGCTGAGTGTCTTGCTGTTATAGCAAAGCCTAATGGTTGTCCGTGGGAAGGGTTTCTGGTCAGGAACAGTCTTGTCGAAATTAATCACAGCATTCCAGGGACACCTGGGAACCTGGACGATAGGGTCATGGGCTACCACACAGCCGACAGCTGTAGCCACCGCAAGGACAGAGTGAAGGCGCATTTTCTAGAGATGTCTGGATATGTCAACTCTGTATGAAAGGATGCGGAGGAAGGAAGCGCGGGACGATATTTTCAACCGAGAACTCCGGACGACATGGGACGGCGCATACACTTTATAGCAGCTGCCATGGGTGCATGTCTCTCTTGCAGCTCTGGACAGCAGTGACAAAGCGGGAAACGTGTATTATCATCCCTGCGGAATTATAGCATCTGCAGGCAAAGCTATCACTAGCTTCTTGAACCGAATGAAAACAGCTATATTAGCATTCCCCTGCGGTGGAATGTAACACTCCAATAGGGCCCAGGTATGGCGATTGGTTGTCCCCTTGTTCCTTGATCGAGTCCAGCCGTCCTGGACCCTAGGAGCTCATTACCACGGTGCCAGCGACATGTTTTCACCATGGCTTCGATTGGTGAACATGTGGAACGTAAATCCTCGACGTTGCACTGTGGGATGCATCACGCGCGTGGCAGCAGGCCGACCCACTGCCATCCTCCAGCTACTCGTATTGTGAACGGCAAAGGAGCGAGATTTGACCTGGAAAGGGTATCAGGATGGAGGAATAATATCGCCTGTCCTGGGAACGTCCGAACGTTAGGACTCCATCGGCCATCGGGCACAAGGCCGAGTTTGGGTGGATTGCATACAGGTACTCTGGTCATATATTTATAACTTGGGGCGGCCGCCGCTCAGTAAGTAGTTATTTGCCTTCATACTCCTGAGCTTGTCTTGCATTAACTAACTACTTCACCGAGTGTTAAGCTGGTTAAACTAACTTGTTATTTTTTGCTTTTGGGAAGGAAAATAAATGAACGCTTCCAAGCAGGCAGTCAACCGCCCACAGAGCGTGGCACGAGTCGGGGAGCACATAAGCAGTCGAGTCAGTATGAATAACTCTTATTTATCTCTATTTATGCATCAAAATACAAGTTGGAGGCCGTCGGCCGACTCGAGCTTCTTTATACAAACACAGGGCTTGGTATTGATCGCTGCACAACGTGCATTCAAGGTATTTCCCCAAGGCCCGGGAAAGTCCAGTAGCCAGATTGGATGCAAGATCCAGATGAAGACGATGAAAAAGCGCCTATCCATCAAAAAACCTGGACTATCTATCAGGCAGCAATCAGTTATGAGTGGCTGATCGTTTGACGTTGGCTCGTAAAATGACGATCTTCCAGCTCGTCAGAGCCATCTCACCCGTCTCTGCCCAATCATAGCCATTGAATGATGAGAGATTGACGAGAAATACGATATCCAAAAGAGGGACTATAAATAGTCCAAGTATATATACCTTAACTGTCCCTCAGCCTCATTATCTCTTGGGAAACAGTGACCCCGACCCCCCTTCCCAAGCAGAACCACTCTCCGACATTTCCCTAGCTAAGTCAAAGACAGCTTTTCCAAATATGAAGCCTCTTTTCGCCGCACTTTTACTCTTGCCTACACCCATATTTGCAGCTGTGGGTGGTAGATGCTACGGGGAATGGAACACAGATCGCTGTATTTGCTTGGATCACAACGTCTGTACCAACACTTATCATGGGTGGGCGTACCAGGGAACTCCGGAGACAAAGAACTGGGCTTGTCCCTTTGATGGAAATAACGTGTGGGGATGTGAGATCTCTCCCTGTCCAGGCAAGGGAAGGACTGCGGTATGCAAATGGAAAAATGAGTGCATAGGAACTGTACTTCCGGGTAGGTCAAATATCCAGATGTTTGATGTCCTGTACGAGACACCTAACATATTCTAGATCCGGTTTGTCCTGGCGGCGGCGACTTTGTGTGTTGTCAAAATGCCTGAAGTATTCATTTACTGCTTGACCTTGGAGCAATGACTTCTTTACCTGAATGAGATAGCTGGAAGTGTGCTGTGATGTCATGTATAGGGTGTTGGATCGTTTATATATATCAATATATATGCCTAACCCAGTCTTTGAATGACTATGATGCGTTTCGTGTCTCATAAGTTATCCTTTCTGATTTCCTAAACCGAAATTTACTCAAGAAGTTCCCGCCTCTATATATACCCTTATGTTTCTATTCCATCCCGCAGTTTTAAATGCGGATGTTGCTCCTTGGAAGACTGGGTAGGCACATCCAGACTAATAAACAGAGTATTAATACTCCTAGTATGAACGGCTGCAGAACCTCGACTCCTTTTGCCTGGGCGATGGCACCAACAGCAAAAGGCAACGTACTTGCTCCTGAGGCACCCATGGCCGAAGTGAAACCAATAGCAGCAACGTGGAGGTTTCTTGGTAGTAGTTTCGTTGCTGCAACAACACCTGCTGGGAACAAAGGCCCAAGGAAGAAACCCATAAATGCAACAGCGATAGCAGAAGCATAGAAGTTAGGCACAAGCCAGAATACCAGGTCTAGGCCAATACAACATCCAAGGTAGAACACGACGGCGTGTTTTTCTGTTTTGAAACATCTAGGGGTAACAAACCCTAGGATCATCCGGCCTAGTGTAATCCCCAGCCAGAAGCCTGTAGCAGTGACTCCAGAGTCAAAGGGTGAACCATGTCGAACATTTATCATGAAGGTTACAATCCAACCTCCCAATCCGACCTCTGCTCCGGCGTAAATTGCAAGAAAGATACTGCATATCCAGGTTACCCGGTTACTCAACGCTTCTGCCATCCTGGTCTTGCCCAACAGCTTAACCATAAGCTTGTTTGCCCGTACCGGAGGTGTGTAGGCATTGATGTTGTTTCCAGGACCTTCAGCTTCATCGTATGAGTCTCTGTGAGCCTCTCGATATCTGGATCCGGTTGCACTCCAGAATGCCGGGAGGGAAAAAGCGAGAGACAAAAAGGAGGCTCCGGCGAGCAAATAGTAAAACTCGTACCATTCCCATCCGGCCTTGGTAATAAGAGCAGTTGCAATAAGAGGAGCAAGCATTCCTCCTAGACCATAGAAGCCATGGAGTAGACCGAGGAGTTCATTTGCATTTGCCATGCCACCTATCCATGCATTCCAAGCTGCATCTGCAATTCCGTTACCGAAACCAGCAAAGATGAAGGCAACGATAAGGGCCGGATATGGTGGATGAAGACAGACGGCAACATAAGCCAGTATATGCGAACATGGTCCCAGGAAAGCAATACCACGCTGACCCAACTTCATATGGATCATGTTGCTGAATGTCGCTGCTGCTGCATAGCCACCCAACGGCGACAAGAAGATCAGAGAGACGACTGTATATGAGATGTTGTAATGTTTTTCAATCTAGATGTTTCGGTCAGCTCAACGCCGAGAAGCAGTTAGGGGTAGTTAATACATACATATGGTATCACAGCCTAGATGATATCAAAAGAAAAGGGTCAGTTAGTTATTTGTCAACCACCTTGGCTGTTTCTCGACAATGACGAAGCTCACCCCATATGCTGCATCATTGGCACCGAGGATGATGAAGGTATAGTTCGCCGCTGCGAACCTCCACAGGTTGATAGCCGGCTTGTTCCATTTTGGCAGATTCGAGTGAGATGAATTGATCGAAGCAGCACCTCTATTCTCCTCGTCAACTAGCAGTATCGAAACTATCAGCACTGGCCTACCTGGCGGGTTGGCTAGATGGCTAATGGCTAATGCATACCTTCTCTCATCTCCGGCTGGGGAGGAGGCGAGTCGATGCAGCCCTGGCTGAGGGTCGTCAGCGGGACGCTCATCTTGCCCACCAGCTGCCCGAGTTGCTTTGTTCTGGATAACCGACTATACAACTAACTAGTTATACGTAATGTCCTGCGGCGGGAGAGGGCTCGTATTAAGAGGACAATGAGGACAATAACGTTGACAGGATGGCGAGAAGACGCAGCCTATAACTATATATATATGGGACTTCATGAGTCTAGTTACGGCCAACTTGGAACTCGATCTGCCGGGAGCCCAGCATCCGACGGGAAGCTGGTTGACCTGGCTGGGTCGACGGATAGCCCATCCCGCATGGAGCACCGCAGCTGGAGGATTCGTGGTTTACCTCAGTGGAACCGGGAGGCCCATAAATCGACGAATTTTGAGAAAGCCGGTGAACCCTGGACTGGCCCTCCTTCTGCGGGTGCCGTGCCGGGGTTAGTTGCGCCCTTGTCTCCGGCAGCGAAGGAGAGCCGTTCTTTGGTGGCCGGAAACCCGGAATACGGCAGATAAGAATACGATGAACGCTTGGGAGCGATCTGATGGTTCTCTTTTGCGTCATTGCGAGCTCTAGGCCAAAAGATACGGAGTGATGGTCGTGGTGTCTTCGGGCTTGGTATACAGTTCGCCCCCTTTCACGCATGACTTTATATCTACCTAGGTATGATCTCCGTTGTGGGTTGACTGGACAAACATGTTCCCTGCAGAGAAGACGAAATTGGGTAGGATGATCTTCGTGGGGAGAGATTAGGCAGACGAATACATACATTTGAGTACCGGGGGGACACTGCTTTAGCCATGCAGCAGTAGTTATTGAGTAGAAGAACAGCAAGGAATTAAGTAGACAAACATCCATACACCCTCACGATAAAACGCCCTTGCAAGCAACACATTAAAAACACAGATGCAATTCGCTCGTGAGAAGGGAAACGAGTGAGCTGCCTTGAGACAAATGCCAGACACCAAAATAAATGATAAAAAAGACAAAGAGAAACGATTTTAAAACGTCAAGATGGAGAGAGATAAGCATGATTGACATGATTCACCCGCTGCAGTACCCGCAAGCCCACCAGCAATCCATCGCTAGTGGTTTTACTTATCTTCAGTTACTTTTTCCTTCTCATTGGACGCTGCCATATTTCAGTCTGGCTAGGTCAGTAATCAGCTGCTGACGATCCCAGTCTCTCGCTGGAGTCGAGGACGCTAGAAACGTAATCAAATCAGCAGGCCTGGCCATAAATCGACGGAATATCAAACAGAGAAAAGATGTTTCAAAAAGTAAGGGGAAGCTAGACTTACGAATACTGTTTAGTCAGTGTACCCTCGCCGCCTTTCGAAAGATCGATGTTGAAGACGTAGAAGACACCATCACTCGTCACCACCATCACCTGCGGCGTATTGCTACTCATCGCAACAACACTTCTCACAGGCCCAGACCGTGCCTGAGCATTTGCAGTATGCTTGGGCAGTTTGATCCAGGCGAAATCGCGTGCTGGCTCCCACATCTCCGTCACACCTTTAGGTAGGTATCCGCCTACCGTGGCAGCAACTGAGGTGCCGAGTGTCTGTGAAGTGCGTCTTATTAACCCCATGAACGTACCATCGTATTTGCGTCCTAGGAATCCATCCATCTCCGGGCCTTTACTACCAGAAGTTTCACGCGGACGGTTTCCCGGTGGTGAACTGCTCGCGCTTCCAGTTGAACCGGGAGACCCGGTTGCTGTTCCTTGGTGGCCCAGTTTGAAGATGTGCACTGTCTCCGTAGCAGATGAGACACAGAGCAGGGTAGATGTAGTGTTGAATGACATGCTATAAATCGTCGATGGCATCGATCCTCTGCGAAATTGATACAGCTTATGGCCGTCAGAGACTGAAAAGACACGAAGAATCGTGCCCTTGTCGGATGCGGTAGCAAGCATGGTACCATCATTGTTCAATGAGATACACGACAGTGGTGATCGATGCGCTTCTATAACATTGATGGCTTCAAGCTTTTGGGCGTCGAAAATTAACACCTCTCCATTCGTAGGGGCAATGTGTGAATTCCCTGGAGGAGTGTGGGTAGGAGCAGTGAATGATGGAGGAGGAGCCTTTTGCGGAAGCGGATAGGCAAGATAGCAATTATCGGACGATGGAGACAGAGCGCAAATAGCTAGATAATATATATTAGCCTAGGTCCGCGAGTTAACCAGGAAAAGAAGTCTTAGATATAGGTAGTCTTACCGTTCGGATTTGGTGATGTTTCAATCGTGTACAGCAGTTTCATCGTCTGGATATCATAGACATAGATCTGGTCCTCCAATACGATAACTAGGCGCTTTCGATTGAGGCGCACAGCGAGCACAGTTGTAGGGAAAGTCAGTTCACAAATAATCGATTGTCTCTAAAAGATTCAGGCAACCGTAAGCCATTCCATCAGGTAGAAGGTATCACAACTCTGCTTCTCCAAATGAATTACCCACTCACCTTTGTATTCGTGATTTGAAGCCGGCGAGGAGAGAGTATCAATGCGACAAGCGAAGTGGAAAATAGCATCTCCAGCATGGCGATATTTCCGTCCTTTGTCTCATAGCTCTTCACGAAGGGGTCGGTCGAAAATATGCGAAAGCCTTTCGCGGTGCCTGCACAAGTCCGCACTGGTTAAAAAATGTCTCCAGTACGAAAGGCCATCCATATGAAGAGTCATACCGACAGCTAGGTAGCTGTAGTCCTGGTTAAATGTTACAAAATTCATCGCCATGATGCGCCAAGTTGTCGCGTAGAGAGCGGAGTCGAAAATGCGGGCAAGACGGTATGACTGGAGAGTTACTCAGGCAGCTCAATGTCACAGATAGCGAGGATAACTTCAAAACTCCGCAAGTCGTTTCTACCTGTGGGGGGTCGTCGAGGGTAGGTCTCCAAAGTCTCCGGGCGTCTGGAGTGTTGCGTCAAGCGTCCGAGGTGGCAGGCATTATCCAAGAGTAGGTCGAACGGTGCGGCCAGAGACACAAAAGATGGTACCGAGGTGGCCAGTAGGTGGCGGAGGCAAGGAGGCAATATTATTGTGCTGCTGGAGCCGTGCTGGATGTTCCGCCGAATGTTGAAATGGCGACTCTGGCAAATATAACGAGTTGGTGTTTTGAGCAAACATCGCCAACGAGAGGAAAAGTGACGGAAGTCATACGCAGGTGCAGAGTGGCTTGGCCGAAAGCGGCTTAGCGTCCATCATATGACGCACGGGAAGATGCACAGATCATTTTTGAGGCTTATATCATGTGACTCTTATCGATAAGCTAAAAATTATTTTTATCAAGGCTTGGCATATTTTTTCCGCTCCGGCCTCCTTCTTTGGCCCTGACCAATCGGGCTCATGGTATTATCATAACACGGACTGTGTTGACGCGCAGTTGCAGAGTGTGAGGTCTTTATGAGGAGACCAAAGCAGTGCTATGACGATGAGCAAACCCAATGAACTCCAGACGGAGAAAGAAGCGGGCATGGTGATGGGGGTAAGCGTTTTTGTTCTATTGCCTTCTTTTTTTCCATTCTTTATATTTTGCTAAGACTTTATTCCAGACGAATGGAAGTAGTATCGTTTCCAAGCGTAGCGTTGAGCGGATATACTACAAGGAACCTCACTTCTTTCGGCATTTCGTCAAGTCCTCCCCCCGCAGAGCGCCCTTGATAAACCGGGGGTATTGGTTGCGAATGTATGCTATTGAGCATACGGTCATAGAGTTCCTCAAAGAGGCGACAGGACGCCCAAAACTAGTCATTAATTTTGGATGTGGATTGTAAGTTTGTAACTTGCAGCATCTCGGATACTGACTGAAAGAACTTCATTAACACACTCACTCTTCTAATTTGTTTTATATAGTGACCCATTAGTTTTTCAACTACTTTCTCAGAATCCAAGTCTATGTGAAGATACTATATTTATTGAGATTGATCACCACAAAATGATGTTGGAAAAATGGGAAGCCATACAAAGCAGCGCCGAACTTAAGGAGCTTATCCCCGACGCAGTTTCATCGAGTGAGGGTGGTCCTGTTATCCACGCCAAACAGTATATTGGAATTGGGTGTGATCTTGGAAATCTTTCAGAATTGGAACGAACGCTAAAATCTGAAGTGGATACATCCGAATGCTCCATACTGTGCACTGCTGAAGTAGCTTTAACTTATATGGCAGTCAAGGCCGCTGATGCACTAATATCATGGGCTGCGAGACTGAGTGATGGTCAGCGCTTATTTTCCTCTTACATTCTTAATACGAGGCTGGGTTAATTGAAGAGTATTTGCTAACCAACTCATTATCAGATACCCAATTCGTGTTGTTGGAGCAGTTCTTCCCAGACGGCCCTGATCATCCCTTTGCAAGAACCATGATAGCTCATTTCACTAAATGGCGTGCACCGCTTCAATCAATTCACATATATCCCACATTAGCCCAGCAGGAGCAGCGATTCCTCAAAGTAGGCTGGAAGCAAGCAAGAGCTAGAAGCCTGTGGGAAGCCTGGAGTGACCCCAGTTTCATAACCGCTGGAACACGTGCATCTCTCGACCAGTTTGAAGCCTTTGATGAGTGGGAAGAGATTGCTTTGTTTGCTTCACACTATTTTTTGCTCAGAGCTAGTACGCGGGCGACAAAAAGCAATAGCAATGACGAAGCGTTCGTTAATACAACTACAGAACTGTTGGATACTCAACCCCGGATGACTGCTAATTTTAAAGCAGGTCCAACCCATCACAAGCGATTTGGAGCCTTATTTTCTTTTGGTGACCAGATTGGTTTTCATGCGGGGTTGGGACAACAAGCTCGACTTTCGTCTACAGATACATATGTGCAATCGGATGCCGCATATGCCCACGTAAAATGTGTACCACCAGAGTCACTCCCAGCACGGATATGCCATACCATAACGCAGGTGTCGAATAACAGATGGCTATTAGTTGGGGGTAGAACCGCGCCGTCAAAGGCCTTAAATGATACCTGGTTAATGGAAGGGGATAGGTGGCGACAATCGTGTCCCTTTCCAACTTCATCCTTTCGACACTCTGCAACTGCTGTTATACTTCCTAGTGGCGAAGAAGGCGTCCTTGTTTACGGCGGAAAAGCATCGAATGGCACCGTTAGCGGGGAATTTTCCTTGTGGAGAAACAACAGCGGCATAGAAACTTGGACAGTACTATCGAAAAATGGTAGCTCTTGCATGCCGCGCTTCGGGTCTGTTTTGTCTAGCATTGGTAAGGGGAGAGGAGTCCTTACTGGAGGAATGTCTCAAGATGGCATAGTGCTGGATGACTTTTGGACATGGCAGATATCCACCGATGATACTGGGAAAATATATATCCGGTTAACAGATGAGAAGGCTCGACTGGAAGGTTCTCATCCACAAATATCCAAATGGGTTAGTCGTTTTGGTTCCACTGCGCATCAACTTGGAGAAAGCCTTGTTCTCATTGGAGGAATTGCTGTTGGTGGGTGTATACCGCATGAGTATGAAGTCTTAACCCTGGACCTCAGCGTCTTTCAGTACGACGATACCCGTGAACTGTCTGTACCGATGGCCTGGAAATCTCCTGTCGCTGCACGGCCGCTTTTGGTTGGCCACAGTTCCATCTTGGCTGGTGGCGGCAAGATCTTGATCGTAGGCGGAGGAGCAGTGTGCTTTGCCTTTGGCACATACTGGAACAATGGCACCTGGGAGTTATCTTCTGGAAGCTCTTATATAAGGGATAATGAATGGCGAATGCTTCGGCCATAGCCAGAACCTCCTGTATCCAGAACGGTGAGGGATGGCCAACTATCGAAGCTGGAACATTTCACCGCTAGCACTGGCATCAGGAACTAAAAACTACTATTATCAGAAGAGTTCCTTTTTACTATAAGCTAAAGGAGTATTCTGCAAGTTAAGATACCAACGAAAAATCAACGCCAGACATAAAGCGCCCCTGTTGAAATACCGTCACAGCGTTAGTTAGGCTGCGGGTAAATCGTTTTGGATAGGCATTGCCTTCCAAGGCAGCGCGCGGGAAGCCACTGGATTCTCCCAAGTTTAAC